>NW_012119043.1:3322160-3347681 GCF_000951035.1 Colobus angolensis palliatus | reverse complement strand
GGGAGGCAGGGAGGCAGGGAAGCAGGGAGGGAGGGAGGGAGGGAGGAAAAGTAAAGCTCATATGAACCCAGTTCTATCTGGCTCCACAACCTGGGAGCTTCCTATGACATTATACTCCCTCATATAATGGTTGTTCCACCGATGAGACAGCCACAGCAATCACTTTTTTTTGTTTGAGGCAGAGTTTCACTCTTGTGGCCCAGGCTACAGTACAATGGCGCCGTCGTGGCTCACTGCAACCTCTGCCTCCTGGGTTCAAGCAATTCTCCTTAGTCTTTCAAGTAGCTGGGATTACAGGCACCCACTACCATGCCACGCTAATTTTTTTTTTATTTTTAATAGAGACAGCGTTTCACCATCTTAGGCAGGCTGGTCTCAAATTCATGACCTCAGGTGATCCACCTACCTTGGCCTCCCAAAGTGCTGGGATTACAGGTGTGAGCCACCATGGCTGGCCAGTAGTCGCTTCTTAAAAGACGGGGGAAAAAAAAAAGATAGTGGGAGGCTGGGCACCGTGGCTTACACCTGTAATCCCAGGACTTTGGGAGGCTGAAGTGGGTGGATCACCTGAGGTCAGGAGTTCGAGACCAGCCTGTCCAACATGGTGAAACCCTGTCCCTACCAAAAATACAAAAACATAGAGCAAAAACAAATAATGAAATATCATTTCAAAGAGGACTTAATTCTTGACATATACATGTGCATGGAAACAGTGAGAGTGTGCTGATGGATTTCTTGGGGATTCTTGCCTCCATATCCCAATACACTTGAAGTGAAATTCCAACTAAGATTCTTTCCTACCTGTTTAATTACCCACCCTCACTTCTCCCTCCACACTTATGTACACACACATGTGTGCATACACATATAGAAGTATACAAACAAGGTCCCTGAATACCCAATTTTTTGCTTCTCTCCAAGAGAATGAATTAGATTTAGAGGAATGTCATTCAAAGTACAGAGAAGAATTCTTACCTTCATCAATATTTACCTAACTCATCATTGTCATCACTCAACTCATCAGTTTTTGCTGTGTGGAGAGAAGATTAAAGGAGCTTTAGCTCATCCTGAATTGTTAAGTTCCTGGAATTGTCAGACGGGAAATGGGTCATGTAGTTTGAGATTTCGCTTTTAAGCATCTCCCAAAACCTAGCTTGGTCAGAGCAACTCACAGCAGCCCCTTCTTGTATGGGTAACAACAAGGACTCAAGCCCAAGCCCTCTAATAGCCAGAGGTAATCCACCTGTGGCTACGTCTTTATTTTTGAGAGGAACCTCACTCTGTTGCCCAGACTGGAGTGCAGTGGCATGATCTTGGCTCACTGCAACCTCCGCCTCCTGGGTTCAAGCGATTCTCCTGCCTCAGCCTCCCAAATAGCTGGGATTACTAATTTTTGTACTTTTAGTAGAGACAGGGTTTTGCCCTGTAGGCCAGGCTGACCTGTGCCTTTTAAAAGTGGTATGGATGGTATAAATTATACAAACTTTAAATACCACCCATGCCATTCCTACTATCTCATTTAAACCAGAGTTGTGATTAAATTATGTATTTATGGAGTGAAATCGAGTAATAGTAAATTACCAAGAGCCTTGACATGTATCTTCCACCAGCTCTATGATATCCTCGTAATGAAAAATTCTGGTCCAGCGTGATGGCTTACATCTGTAATCCTAGCACTTTGGGAGGCCAACGTGGGCTGATCACTTGAGACCAGGAGTTCGAGACCAGCCTGGCCAACATGGTGAAGCCCCAACTCTACCAAAAATACAAAAAATAGCCGGGGATGGTAGCACACGCCTGTAATCGCAGCTACTCAGGTGGCTGAGGCATGAGAATCATGTGAACTTGTGGGTCAGAGGTTCCAGTGAGTGAGCTGAAATCACTGCCACTGAACTCCAGCCTGAGTGACAGAGCAAGACACTGTCTCAAAAAAAAAAAAAAAGAGAAAGAAAAATTCTGAAACTGTTTAAATTCTACGCAAAGCAGAGCACATTCATTAACCCAGATAAAAATAGATGTCTACTATATATAGCGCTCTCTCTCTCTCTCTCTCTCTCTCTCTCTCTCTATATATATATATATATACACACACACACACACACATATAAAGCTACCTAAAACTTTGGACCAAGTTATACATTATTTGTGACTCTAGTTATTTATTGTTATTTCAAGCAAAATTGGCCCAAAATAATGACTCATATTACACTCATGTCTGTAATATTTGAGAAGTGAGGAAACCTCTATGGTTTTTATATATCAAATTTCAAAACCTAATAGTTAAATTATATTTATCTTCCATGGCCTGAGTTCTAATACCAACTATGCCATTAATTAGTGGTGTGACGTTGGCAGGTTGCTAAATTTTTCTGGGCCATTGTTTCTTCAGGAGTAAAATAATAGGAAAAGAACAAAACCCATGGTAGCATTAACGTTCCAGAGTTTGTCACATATCAAGGCAGATCTCTAAGAAAATTGACTACAAGAATAGTTACAGTGTATTCCTGGGCAAATCTCCATTCTCCATTTTTTATTTTATTTTATTTTTTGAGATAAAGTCTCGCTATGTCACCCAGGCTGGAGTGCAGTGGTACAATCTCAGCTCACTGCAACCTCTGCCTCCTGAGGTCAAGTAATTCTCCTGCCTCAGCCTCCCGAGTAGCTGGGATTACAGGCACAAGCCACCACACCCAGCTAATTTTTGAATTTTTAATAGAGACAGGGTTTCACCATGACAGCCAGGCTGGTTTCAAACTTCTGACCTCAAGCGATCCGGCTGGCCTTGGCCTCCCAAGGTACTGGGATACAGGCATGAGCCACCACGCCCGGCCTTCCATTCCCCATTTTCTGCCCTCTAACCTACAGCGCCCTCCTATAAGCAGTCCAGCGAAATCTACTACACATAGCCAGAGGAAAAAAAATGAAGAGAAAATTAAAAAAAAAAAAATACAGTAACTGAGTGTCTAGTAATGCTAGAATGTTAGGCATTTACCTTATTTAATCCTTATTAACATTACGGATGAGACTCAGAAATTTTAGATACCACTAACAAGAAAAATGATGGCAAAAACACCAAAAATAACAACAGCAGTAGTTGTAACAGTTACATATTTCCGACCCTTACTATTTTCCAGGTAATGCTCTATGTGCTGTGTTTACTTAACTTTCTTGCCGACAACAGGCTTCAGTTTCAATTACAATTTTCACTTTCCTCGTGATGATACCAAAAAATAGAAAGGCTAACGATCTGCCCATGATTATTATATCTGCCACTTACCTGATATTTATAGAACAGTGATCTAATCTGGACAATGACAGATTATATTCTACACCAGGAAAGCAAATTGAGAATTTTTTTTTAAACAACGAACTTGAATAGTTCCACATTTCTATATGTAGATTCCTTTTTTAATGTATGTGACTGCAATTTCCTCTAAGAAGTAAGCAGAAACTGAGGGATCTCCATATCACAATTAGTCAGCTCCCAATTCTACAGAGTTGTGTAAACCAAAAGTAAAATTCTAAGGCCCCCCCAACCATCTAAATGGACCCTTCCTCTCAGCCAGGGCATTCCAAAGTTGAGCTGAAAAACTGATTCAGGCCGTAACAGGAATGCCTCATGATACCCACCTCCCTTGTGAAATTCAGGAAAAGCCAACCAGCATTTCATCAATACAGACCTTAAGTCTGATAAGAAACATTTACAGTCTAATCTCTCTGCAGTCTGCTACCTGGAGCCCTCATCCACATGATAAAACATTGCTCTCCACAACTCCTTATCCTAACCCAGACATTCCTTTCTATCGATAATAACTCTTTTAACCAATTGTCAATAACATGGAAGCCCAGCCCACCATACCCTTGCTTCCAGGTGTCCCACCTTTCCAGACCGAACCAATGTAAATCTCACATGTATTTGATTAACGCCTCATGTCTCCCTAAAATGTATGAAACCAGGCTGTTCCTTGACCTCCGTGAGCATGTGTTCTCAGGATCTCCTGACAACTGCATCACTCATGTCGCTCAGAATATCTTCAAAGTTTTACAGAGTTTCACTCTTTTCATTGACATATGAATGGTCAACATGTAGAAAATTCCAAAAAAGAGAGCATATTAATAAGACTTTCCTATAGGAAATACATTACTTTGCATGGCTTCTATTAGCCAAATTGGTGAGCCAGATATTTCTTTCAGAAATGTCCACATTAGAATTCTTATCTTTTAGAAATACACATTAAAATACCAACGAAGAAAAGTATCTGCTTCAAAAGATCCACTGTGCGTGTGTGGTGGTTGTAGGGGGGATATGGGAATGCAGGTAAAAAGTAAACAGTTGGTTGTGAGTCGGCAATTGTTTAATCTGGGGGGTGAGTATCCGTGGATCCATTATACTATTTTGATTTTTCCGGACATAGTTGAATTTTCCAGAATAAAAATTTGGAAGAAAAATATCATTTTTGATAACATTTTAAAGGTAAAATTATTGGCTGGTGGAGCTTAAAAATTTCAGAGACCAGCTTTTAAAATAAACTCTTTTTGAGCATTCAAAAAGAATCTCTTTAAAGCGTTTTGGGCATAGGCTTTCAAGAGGCAACAACTTTATCTGCTTTGAATTACCAATGCAGTATGGAATTACCCTACCTCTAGCTGTATGAGTTTTTGTTTTAATATTAATCTAATGCTATCCTCTCTCAGTCTTAGTTTTGTATCTGTGAAATAGGGGTCATAGTCATAATTACCTTATAGTGCTTCTGTGAATATTTTATAGGGATGTCAAGTGCTTAGGCTGGCATATACAGGAAACAATTAAGCAATGAAAAAAATGTAGCCCTTAATATCCTCCCCAGAGCATTTTATGTTTCTGGATACATAGTAGGAAGTCAATTAGTCAATGTCAGATGAAGGAAGAAAGTCATGATAATAGGAGAGGCACTAACAAAATGCATCCATCCAATTAGGTGTTATCTACATTTCACAAAGTCACCAAAAAGTTTTTATTTGTTTGTGTTTGTGCGTACGCTCATTGAGAGTTGGTTCAACAACTTGGTAATTAAAACAAATATCTTGCATTTCCAACAAACTTAACGGGATAAAACGGAAGGCAATTACTCAACTCTGATTTAGGCTTAATAGGCAGCATCCCTTAATTTATTCTAATTTAATATTCAAAAGAATATCCTTAAGGTAATATCCTTGCACAGCTCGCAATGACTGCAACACACCAAATTAAGGCCAACATCCATCAAGTGCACAGAAGCTGAACCCCCGGAGCAGAAAGTGAACCTCAGATCTAAGGAAATGCCCGCAGTCAGCCTGATGCAGGCAAAACACTCTTGTGCATTGAGAAGACACCCTCTTGCCATTATCCAAACTTAGCTCATTAACCCCCAGATATGCAATCACTGCCTGAGTGTAAGCAAAGCAGACATATTTACACATTGGCGCAGATTGGTCCCCAGTCACACAAACCCAAGGGTTCCATTAGCAACCAACATGCAGGTTAGCATCCCTCCTGTCTGGGATTTAGACCACAGGATCCTGGCCCAGGATAAACTCTGTGGCATACCTTAGAGACATGCGTGCTCTGTGCTTGACAGCCCACCTCGCCTCTACAAGGCACTTTCCATTCTTCTGATTAAAACAAGGAAGATGTCTCACTTAGCTGCCACAGTGATTCTCAAATCTGCTAATCACTCTTCAAATAAGGAAGATTACATTTAGGAAAAAGATGTCAGCCAAGTATGTAGGGGAGCGTGTGCTTGTGTGTACATGAACAATGGGGATAAGTTACACATTTTTGAATATTCAAGGACGACAGATTTTGACTGCAAATACTACTGAAGGTATGAGTTATCTACTGCCCTGAGACAAATTACCCCGAAATGTAATGGCTTAAGACAACAGTAACCATTTATTATTGCATGAGAAAACCGACAGGAAGAGAGAGAGAGAAACATTTCCTTCATATGATGGAGTCTTAGAAGTAACATGGTATTGCTCCTGTTACATTCTATTCTATTTGTGGGGAGGAAGATGAGGTTCTACTTTTTGAAGGGAAATTGTCAAAGACTTGGAGATGTCGTCTGAAGCTACCACTCTGAACATACGCTATACGCCAGGAACCGTGCTAAGCATGTTACTTCTGCTGCCTCCCCTAATTCTGACTATACACTTTGAGCTATGTATTATTATTATTACCCCACTTCGATAAGAAAATTAGGCCAGATAGGCATGTAGCTCAAGGTCACTCAATTAGGTTCTTTAAATAAGCTTGTTTTTCTTTTTTCTTTTTCTTTTTTTGAGATGGAGTCTCACTGTTACCCAGGCTGGAGTGCAGTGGAATGGTCTTGGCTCACCGCAACAAACTCTGCCTCCTGGGCTCAAGCAATCCTCTTATCTCAGCCTCCCGAGTTGCTGGGACCACAGGCAAATGCTACCATGCCAAGTTAATTTTTTTCTATTTTTGGTAGAAACAGGGTTTCACACCATGTTGCCCAGGCTGGTCTCAAACTCCTGAGCTCAAGTCATCTGCTAGTCTCGGCCTCCCAAAGTGCTGGGATTACAGACGGGAGCCACCGTGTTGGGCCTAAAATGACCTTTCAGGTGATACCCAAAGTGTGGCCCCTCTCCCTCTGAGAGCCACTGAATTGAGCAAGGAGCCTCACAACCATTTCCTTTAAAAAAATCTCGAGATCATCTTTTTTAACTCCACATATGAGTGAGAACATGCTACTTCTCCTTCTGTGCTTGAGTCATTTCACTTTACATGATGACCTCCAGTTCCAGCCGTGCTGCTGTAAATGCCATGATTTAGTTCTCTTTTTAAAAAATTCCTTCTTTTTATGGCCAAATAGTATTCTATTGCATACATATTCCACATTTTCTTTGTCCATTAGCCCACTGATGGACAGTGAGGTTGATTCCATATCTTGGATATTGTAAGTAGTGCTGCAATAAACATGGAAATGCAGGAATCCCTTTCGAATACTGATCATGACATACGCTCTGCATGTAAAAAATACTCATTTATTACATAAATATGTAAAATATTCTGTATCAATAAAAGAAAGGCAAACATCATGAAAAAGAAAATCACAAGTGCAGCAGCTTCAGTCCTGACTGAAGAGTTGCTTTCACAGTGACTCAAGTTACTGCTCTGTGGTTCTATAGCCAGAATCCCTAGACCAGGGACTGGAGCTAGGTATGCATGTACTGTTAGGAATACTCTTTGTACCAGCAGCCCAGGAAGTTCCCTGTCTCATTTTGAGTGGCAGAGGAGCATTGCCAACTGCCTCTGCAATGCTGCTGTCATATGCCTACCCTCAAGGCCTCTCGGACAGCAGCTCTAGCCCAGTGTACAATTGCATCCCCTCCCCGACCCCTGGCTGCTGGGCTGAGAGGATGAGCATTAACTTTAGTGATAGCTACTCTGGCTTTTCAGTACCAGGTGTTTTTGTGTTTTCATTTTTTTAAGCCCCGAAACACCGGTATTTTGTTGTTCAACAACTTCGTTTTGACAAATAATAATTAATAATAATAATAATAATGAAATCCCAATTATTGATTTCTTAAGATGAAGAGAGGTAAACACTGCCTGAACATTTTGGACATAGAAAATGAATACTCGTTTGGAAAGTGTTCTGACCATACTTCTTCGCCACCCCCTTTTAAATCCTTCTCATTTGTTTTTGTTTTAATGAGATGGAGTCTCGCTCTGTCCCCCAGGCTGGAGTGTGCAGTAGTGTGATCTTGACTCAATGCGACCTCTGCCTCCTGGGTTCAAGCAATTCTCCTGCCTCAGCCTCCAGAGTAGCTGGGATGACAGGTGCCTACCACCACACCTGGATAATTTTTGCATTTTTAGTAGAGACAAGATTTCACCATGTGGGCCAGGCTGGTCTCAAACTCCTAACCTCAGGGGATCTGCTTGCCTTGGCTTCCCAAAGGGCTGGGATTATAGGCATGAACCACTGCACCTGGCCAGGATGGCTATTATGTTTGAAAATTGAATATAAGTGTTGGCAAGGATGTGGAGGAATTGGAACCCTGGTGCACTGCTGATGGAAATGCAAAATGATGCAGTGTTATGAAAAAGAGTATGGTGGTTCCTAAAAAATATATAATAATAAATTACCCTATGATCCATCAGTTTCACTTCCAGCTGTATACCCAAGATAACTGAAAGCAAGCACTCTGAAAGGCATTGTACACTTCTGTTCATAGCATCATTCACAATAGCTGAAGCATGGAAGGAATCCAAGTGTCTATCGATGGATGGAGGGATAAGAAAAATGTGGTTTATACAAACAATGGAATATAATTCATCCTTAGACAGGGAAGAAATCTTGTCACATGTGATGACACGGATGAACCTTAAGGATATTATGCTAAGTGAAATAAACCAGTAACAAAAAGACAAACACTGAATGATTCCACTTACATAAGATACTAGAGCAGTCAAATTCATAAAGACAGAAAGTAGAAGAGTGGTTGCCAGGAGCTGGGGGTAGGCAGAATGGGAGTTAACGTTTAATGGATACAGAGTTTCAGTTTTACAAGATGAATAATGTTCTAGAGATGAATAGTGGCCGTCATTACACAACCATGTGACTATATTTAATGCTTCCAAACAGTGCAATAAAAAGTTAAAATGGTAAATTTTACATTATACATATTTTACACAACTCAAAAACAAATTTAACAAAAAGAGATTAGTGGAAGTTGAGAAATGTGTCTGGGCACTTCAGTATCTGGTGCAACTCTCTATGGAAGATGCCTAGGGCTAGATGTTTGGGCACTCTGTGGACAGGCCCCCAGGAGGAGGAAGTGAGGCCTACTATCCACAGCCAGCGCTAACTCGCCTGCTATATGGGTAAGACACTTGGAAGCAGATCCTCCCAAGGATGTATTTGACCAAGGAGTGCTACGGTTTTAATGTTTCCTCCAAAATGCAGGTTGAAGTTTAATTGCCAATGTAATGGTATTGAGAGGTGAGGCCTTTAGAAGATGATCTGGGCTGGGCATGGTGGCTCATGCATGTAATCCCAGCACTTAGGGAGTCTGAGGCAAGTGGATCGCCTGAGGTCAGGAGTTTGACACCAGCCTGGCCAAGAGGGTGAAACCCCATCTCTACTGAAAATACAAAAAAATTAGTCAGGTGTGGTGGTACATGCCTATAATCCCAGCTACTTGGGAGGCTGAGGCAGGAGAATCGCTTGAACTCAGGAGGTGGAGGTTGCAGTGAGCCGAAGTCACGCCACTGCACTCCAGGCTGGGTGACAGATGGGACTCCATCTCAAAAAACAAAAACAAGAACAACAACAACAAAAAACAATAAAAACAAACAACAACAACAAAAAACCCAAGGTGATGAGGTCATGAAGTCTCTGCCCTCATGAATGGATTATCGCAGGCGTAGGTTAGCTACCGCAGGAATGAGTGAGTTTTCACTGGAGTGGGTTAGTTATCTTGGGAGTGGATTCCTGATTAAAAGGATGAGTTCAATCCCCTGGTTCTCTTGCTCACTGCTCGCCTCCTCCCTCTCACATGTACTCTTACCATGTAATACCTTTCACCACACCCTCGTCAGATAGCAGTGCCACGCTCTTGGACTTCCCAACCTCCAGAATCATAGCTGAATAAACTTATTTTTCTTTATAATTTACCCAGTTTGTGACAGACCACAGGAAACAGACCACCATAAAGAGCTTGGCACAAGCAAGAGTGAGGATTACACCCACCAACTAGAAGCTATCTGACTTTGAGTTTGTGAGCCTCTCATTAGTTTCCTCATCTCTCCAATAGGGATAGAAACTGGCAAAGACAAAGCATTGTGGTGGTTGCGGGGATGGGATTTGTCTTCCATTGTAGGGTGGCAGAGGGTGTGAATTGACAAAGTCCTTGGGTGAACAAATTGGCAAGACGTCCCCAGCCTTAAAATGAGCATCCTCATTGATGTACTAGGTTCTACTTCTGGCATTATAGCCCACAGAGATGCCGTTCCAAGGCGGCAGAGGCTTGTTACACATTTAGTGGTTCATGCACATATAAACACACACACACACACACATATGTATGTATATATGTGTACGTATATGTGTGCGTGTGTGTAGATAGATAGATAGATAAGATAACTTTTTTTTGGTAGCACCAAAGAGCAAACAACTCCTAAACACCCATCAGTAGAGGATAGGTTAAAAACGTTATGCCATATCTACATACAGTGGATTACTAGTAAAGAAAGGCCAATGTGTTCTGAATTTTTCTTAAAACCACAACTTTTATAATATAAATCACTAAATATTTATTCAGTATCTGCTATTCTAAATGTTAGGCATATAGCAATGGAAAACAAGCCAACAAAACCTGATTTCTACATCCAAAGAGTTTACAACCCAGAAAGGAGAAGATAGGAAATAAGTATATGTATGTGGGGGTGGGGGTGGGGTAGATTCTCCCCCTCTCTCTCTCTCTCTCTCTCTCTCTCTCTCTCTCTCTCTCTCTCTCTATATATATATATATATATATATATATATATATAATATACATACAAATACACAGAAGACTTGGCTATGGCAAGGGGGCAGGGAGTATTGGATAGGAACATGCTATTTCAGTTAAAATTGATCCAGAACATTCTCTTACAAGATGACATTTGCTCATAGACTGAATGAAGTCAGAAAACTGTGTAGCTTTCTGAGAGAGATAAACATATCAACATATAAAAAGATGTTAAACCCACTTAAAAAAATGGGAAACTAGGCCAGGCATGCTGGCTAACACCTATAATCCCAGCTACTTGGGAGCCCAAGGCGGGCAGATTACTTAAGGTCAGGAATCCGAGATCAGCCTGGCCAACATGGTAAAACTCCATCTCTACTAAAAATACCAAAATTATCCAGGTGTGGTGGCAGGTGACTATAATCCCAACTACTTGGGAGACTGAGGCAGGAGAATCACTTGAAACCAGAAGTCGGAGGTTGCAGTGAGCAGAGATCACACCACTGCGCTCCAGCCCAGGTGACAGAGACTCCATCTCAACCACAACAACAACAACAAAAACAGCCAGCCTGATGGGTGTGACGGGGTATCTCACTGTGACTTTGATTTGCATTTCTCTAATGATTAGTGATGTTGAGTATCTTCTTATGTGCATATTGGCCATTTGTATATATCTTTTGGAGAAATATCTATTCAAATCCTCTGCTCGGTTTTGAATCAGCTCTGTTGTTGAGTGTTAGGAGTTCTCAATACATTCTCAATATTAATCCCTCGTCAGAGATGGGATAATATCTCTCTTCTTCTCTTTATTTCCCTAGCACAGATTGAGGGGCTGACATGGAGCTCCTCATGATTCAAGAGCAGGCCGAGTAAACCAGCATAACCAGCAGGGCTGGTTTGCTTTGGGAAGAGAGGGGATAAGCAAGGATGTGCAAAGAAGAGCGAGATCTTGCTCTGTTTTTCCTGTTACTTCTTGGACAAGCTGGCCAGAGTCATTCTGATTCCTGACGAACTATGGGATAAGAAACACACAGTGGGTATTCTCCTTCCACACATTGTCTGTCCTCCATAAGGGCTAAAGCAGTGTCTTCTAAATGTAGGTCAGGATGAAAAGAGATTTAACTTTTAATGTTTGAATTAAAACAGCATGAGTAACTTCTTTGAATACAATAAAAATAGCTATAGGATATTCCGTGAAACAATCATTTCTAACTATTTTCCTCTGCATTTCATAAATAATAAATGTGTTTAAAAAAAAAAACCCTGTAGTAACACATTCTCTAATACACTACTTATGCAAGCTGGATATAACTCTGAGAATCCCTAAATGTGAGAAAAATTGAATTTGGTGGTACTTTTTTTAAACTAAAAATTAAATTTCCCCGGCCCCATGCAGACCTCTTCCCTCACAGCTACAGTCATAACTGGATTTTTAAGCCTTCTGAAAACATTGTGGTTTGCAATAAAGCAAAGCACTGTGTCAAAAACTGCTTAGAATACAGAAAAACACGCTTCTGATATATACCAGGGAATGGCTGTTTACCTGGTGGAGGCATCAGTACTGTTTGTGGACGTCCTTTTGACAACGGTGACATGCACCAGGAATCTAACCTTGCCTATGTTCACATTATGAATTAAAAAAACAAGCCAGAGCCTTCTTTTACCAGAGCTTCCCCAGTTTTCTACCTCTAATTCAACCATTAGCAATATCATCTTCTTCTCTGTGATAAAGGGTAGCATCCAAGCAGTTAAGAACACACTTGGATTCAAAGAGTAGAATGTGTTTGCTCTGAAGGTAGCAGGGTGTCCAGGAGAAGAGATGTGTTTAATAAAGTATTGAAGAGTTGCAATGTGGGCCCGTGAATAAAACACTAGACTGGGGACTGGGGCAAGCATACTGTTTTCCTGGCGTCTTCCTAACTGGCTCATGTCTGCTCCCTTGGAACTCAAGCATGCGTGTGCGTGAATGACTCTAGCACCGTGAACATCTTTACTTCCCAGAGACAAGAGATGACATCTGCTTTGGGGACTCGAAGCCCAGATATCTGACAACTGATACTTTACTGGGCTCCATTTCTAAGTTTCTGTGGTGATGATGGTGGTGGTGGTGGTTTTAAGTGACTGATTTTTTTGTACATGTTATTGTTCTTTTTCTGTGTGCGTATGTGTTTTCACAGTGGAAAGAAACCAAACAATTTGAAATGATGAAACACATACACATATGCAACCGTGATTGACTGGCAGACGTTTTAGTCTTTTACTTACCACTCTGACCTCACCGTTCTTCAATCATTTGAGGGCTACTTTTGAAGAATCCCACATGAATGCAAGGCTGCTAGAGATCTTGGGAGCTACAGGGTAACTGTCCAACACATTGCTGATCCCAAGGAATTTATAATTTCCTTGGGCCAACAAGGTTACCCTGGATAAAGCGATTAGAGAAGACAAGAGGGCGCATAATTAACGCATTAAAGCAGTCTTATTTCTGAGTTCAACGCTCTTTCCTCAAGCATGTCCTGAGTTCTTTGCTGCCAGCTCACCCCTTCATTATCCTGCAACAACCTCTGCTCCCACAGGGCCCTTTGATGGCTCCGGAAATCAGGACTCTCTTTTCCTCTTTCCTTCCCCGTGCC
The DNA here is from genome assembly GCF_000951035.1 of Colobus angolensis palliatus. Taxonomy (NCBI): domain Eukaryota; kingdom Metazoa; phylum Chordata; class Mammalia; order Primates; family Cercopithecidae; genus Colobus; species Colobus angolensis. Next base: position 3,334,548 of record NW_012119043.1, on the reverse strand, counting down.
CTCGTCTTCCTCCAGATCCCCTTCATCCCTGATCCGATGGTTCACAATCTTGGCTGTGAGCTTTTAAAAATCTGGATGCCCAGGAATCCTCAGACCAATTAAATCAGAATCTTCGGGGACAGTGCCCAGACATCAATCTTTTCTAACACTCCCCATGCAAGGCCAATGTGCAGCCAATGCTGAAAACCCGAATCATACACACTAAGAATTGTGCCATCTGCTGAAGGGACTGAAGGCAACCAAAGTAAAGCAGCAGCTCCCAGTCATCTAGGGCTTCAACCCAAGTTGGGGAAATTATAAATCTAGAGGAGTAGGGGCTGGGGGTGGAAGCCAGCAGCAGCTTGAGTTCCAAGGGAGCAGACATGAGCCAGTCCTAAAATCTGCTCCCCCAAAGGGAAGCAGGTGATACTGACATCCTCACTATTATTCAGCATGCAGCAGGTGTCTATTACGCCCCTACTAAATGTCAGGCACTTTTCCAGGCACCCAGGACACAGCAGTGAATAAAGCAAAAAGGAAAAAAAAGAAAAAAAAAGTATCTGCTCACACAGAGCTTCCATCGATATGGAAACAGAGAGGAAACATTTTTGAAAATGATCAACCTATTAATACAAGACTGTTCAGATTTATTTATTTTTTGAGACACAGTCTCACTCTGTTGCCCAGGCTGGAGGGCAGTGGTGTGAGCTCAGCTCACTGCAACCTCCACCTCCTGGGTTCGAGTGATTCTTGTGCCTCAACCTCCCAACTAGCTGAAACTACAGGTGTGTGTCACCACGCCTGGCAAATTTTTCTCTTTTTAGTAAAGATGGGAACTGGCAGCTTCAGCAGGACCTGGGGATTCGTTAAAAAAGCAAATCCCTGAGCCCCACACAGACCTAACAGTTCAGAACTTCTGAGGGCTGGGCCCCTCTAACTCTCTAGAGGATCAAACCCTCTAGGAGAAGCTAATGCAAACTCAAGCTTCAGGCCCATTGGTATAGGACAAAAAATGGTGGGTGGATTTAGGTAACGAAGGGTTAACAGCAATAGGTAGTGGATTAGCAACTGCTTGACAAGCTGAGAAGCTGGCAGAGGCCAGACTAAGGGAAGGAGGAGGAACTGCATTCCAGCAATGACAACAAAATACAGGCCCTGCGGGAGTACCTGCTAGGAGAATGTGCAGGTTCTAAGTGAAAAATAAAAAGAGTCACGTGGCTGCTTATGTATTTTGTATCAGCATGGGAAAGAAAGATCAAAAAGATAATTTTAAGAACTCAAGAGGCCCAGAAGAAGCATTGAAAAGTTCAGTCTCCAAGATGTGTGTTCTCCTTCACCAGTTCGTAAAGGAATTAAGGGGAAGAAGAGCTCAACGGCATTTTTACCTTAACCACGCACAGATGTTTACTCAGCTCACAAAGCTGTGTCTTCTGCACCTTCAAGACAAAGAGAGAAGAGAGCCCCAGCATGCAACTCGCATTATCTTTCAAAGGCAGAGCCTGCAGAATTCCCTCCTGCAATTTTCCAGAAAGCCTCTCCCTGGCTTGCAGCCTATAAGGCTGCTGCAAATGTCATTAACTTAATCAACCCGCTGAACCTAATATCTCCATCTGAACACCGATCAGGAGCAGGGGAAATTCTGAGGCCTGCTGTATGTTGAGGATCCCAACGGGTATCTTCCGCAGGCGGGTTCCCTGTGGTACAACTCTGTGTACCCAGTCACTGCCAAATAAGTTTTTTTTTTTTTTTTCCTATGAGATGAACTCTTGCTCTGTTGCCCAGGCTGTAGTGCAGTAGTGTGATCTCGGCTCACTGCAACCTCCTCCTCCCGGCTTCTAGGGAGTCTCGTGCCTCATCCTCTGGAGTAGCTGGGATTACAGGTGCATGCCACCATGCCCGGCTAATTTTTTGTATTTTTAGTAGAGACAGGGTTTCACCATGTTGGCCAGGCTGTCTCGAACTCCCGACCTCAAGGGATCCACACACTTCGGCCTCCCAAAGTGCTGGGACTAACATAAGCCACAACACCCAGCCAGCAAATTGAGGTTTTGGAGCATAGACAGAGATCTGAGGGTTGACATGGTTTCCAGGACTATAGACTTAATGATGAGTTTAGGTTAATAAAATAAATTAATTGTAAAAATAAATAAATAAAAAGATGATAGAACAAAATTACATACAGAAACGTAATTACAGATTTTTTTTTTTTTTTTTAAATCACATAACCTTGCAAGGAACTCACCAAAGGTAATTTCACCAGGCTTATTTTATTCCTATTTCTAAATATCATGGCTACCTGGGGGACCTCCCGTTCTTTGCTTGTCTGTGTTTGGATGTTTAAAATCAACTTTGACATATTTACTATCAAATACTTGCTCAAATATCAAGCTGTTAAGACATTCCAGGCCCTACCCTACGCCCTTTGTAGCCACTATCCTATTTATTGATGCCCCCAAATATTTATGGACTGCCTCCTCTATGCCACCAACTAGTCTTACTGCTAGAGCTATGTCAGTGAATAAAATACATGAAAATCCCTGCCCTCCTGAAACTTATGTTCACATTGAAATAGGGTGGGTAAGACAATAAATAAATAAATGTGGAGTCCACTCGTCACATTAAAAAGGATAGGCCAGCTGTGGTGTTTCACTTCTATAATCCCAGCACTTTGGGAGGCGAAGGCGGGTTGATCACCTGAGGTCAGGAGTTAGAGACCAGCGTGGCCAACAGGGCAAAACCCTATCTCTACAAAAGTTAGTGGGGCATGGTGATTTGCACCTGTAATCCCAGCTACTCAGGAGACTGAGGTAGGACAATTGCTTGACCCGGGGAGGCAGAAGTTGCAGTGAACTGAGATCGTACCACTGCACTCCAGCTTAGGCAAGAAAACAAGACTCCATCTTTTTAAAACAAAAAAAGGATCAAGGTACGAATCTTTTATCACAGTAAGGACGAGAGGTAGGTACTTGCATCTCATTATTTTGCAACTGATACACTCTGGATATGTGTCCTCTCTAAATCTCATGTTGAAATGTGATCCCCAGTGTTCAAGGTAGGCATATGTGGAGGGAAATATGTGAGTCATGGAGGTGCTTTCCTCAAGAATGGCTTGGTGCCTGCCATCCCCTTAGTGATGAGTGAACTCTCACTCTGTCAGTTCACATGAGATCCAGTTGTTTAAAGGAGGCTGGCACCTCCTCCCCCGTGTCTCTTGCCTGTTTCTCTCCCCTGCCCAACATGCCTTCCATGATGAGTTGAAGCTCCCTGAGGTCTCACCAGAAGCTGAGCAGATGCTGGAGCCATAACTGCATAGCCTGAAGAAAAATAAACCTCTTTTCTTTATAAATTACCCAGTCTCAGGTTTTTTATTTATTATTTTATTTATTTATTTATTTTTGAGACAGTCTTGCTGTCACCCAGGCTGGAGTGCAGTGGTGCAATCTCAGCTCACTGCAACCTCCACCTCCTGGGTTCAAGTGACTCTCATGCCTCAGCCTCCTGAGAAGCTGGGATTACAGGCACACACCACCACATCTGACTAATTTTTATATTTTTAGTAGAGACAGGGTTTCACCATGTTGGACAGGATGGTCTCAAACTCCTAACTTCAGGGGATCTGCCTGCCTCAAGTCTCCAAAGTGCTGGGATTACAGGTGTCAGCCACCACACCTGGCCTTCAGGTATTTCTTTATAGCAATGCAGCATGGACTAATACACTCAGAGAGGTTCAGTCACTTGCCTAAAGTTTCACGGCTAGAAGGTGCCAAACCTGTATTAGCATCCAAAAGAGACTATTAATTAAGCTTCGATGTCTGTGCTCCTGACCACTTTCCTGGCCTTCTATGGCTTTAAAGCCTAGAAAATGGCAGTCAGGCAGTGAAGAATGAAGGGTGTGTGGGTATGTCTGCTGCGTCTTCCATGCTTCCCTGCTGATTCACTCTCCATCCCATTCCACACTGCTCTCTGCCCTGGAAGATGGTCAGCCATCATTCACAGAATATCACACCTTTTTATTTATTTATTTTTGAGATGGAGTGTTGCTCCATCACCCAGGTTAGAGTGCAATGGTGTGATCTTGGCTCACTGCATCCTCCACCTCCCGGTTTCCAGCAATTTTCCTGCCTCAGCCTCCTGAGTAGCTAGGATTGCAGGTGTGCACCACCATGCCCGCTCATTTGTGTAATGTTAGTAAAGATGGGGTTTCACCACGTTGGCCAGGCTGGTCTTGAACTCGTGACCTCAGGTGATCCTCCTGCCTTGGCCTCCCAAAGTGCTGGGATTATAGGTGTGAGCCACCACACCTGGCCAGGATACCACATCTCCTAGCAGCCTGTGGGGCTGGGCTGATGGAGAACTCAGGCAATCAACTCAAGTCCAGGAGCGGGGACCAGCGTATTTATTCTCAGACTTGCACTGGACCAGCTGCTTTCCTATCTCCTTTGGAATTCTAGAAATCACTTGCTCTCACTGCCCTCTGGGCTTAGGGATGGTAACAACTCTTGTATAAACAGCCCAGGGCACTGCACTCTCTATGGTTTGCTTATACGCTGCCCATAGATGTATAAGTAGTTTGTGTATTAAATGCACCTTACATCATGTGATTTGGGTATGTTCTAGATGGTCATTCTCAACAATGGCCAAAAGGAAATACAGATATATAGATCCCCTTGTTGAAGACTTCCCGAAGACACCTAGAAATGGAAATGCTCACTATGATGTGCTCTGTGACACCATCATCACATAATCCTTCCTGTGATGAAGGCTGTGATTTATTACTCACAGTCACCACACAATAAGGAAATTACTGGAAAATGTTTAAAATCTTCTCAGAAGACTTCTGAATTTTTGGAGTGGTGGATGCAGTGAGGCCCAAAACATGGCCTAAGTTTACTCCACCCTCACCTGGCTTAGAGGTGGCTGTGTATTTCACATTCAACAGCCAGCGAATAAAAGAATCACACCTTCATTTATTTCACACACACAAAAAAAGCCAACTGTCTCCTGGGAATGAAAACACAGACGCAGGAAAATAAAAGATTTTAAATGTGGAAAAACACAGCAGAGAAAATGAGCTAAAAGATTAGCAACCACCCACAAATTCAGGAAGAGGCAAGACAGCCTGGCAGTGCTCACTGCAAAGCAAAAACCAGCAGCCACTGCTGCGCCAGCTGGCAGATGTTCTTCAGCGGACTTGCAAGGGGCTGCAGCACACGAGACTTGCCATTACCACCTAACACTTGGAACCGAAAACTAGGGTTTTCCAATATCTGAATCAGTTATAGTTTATATCAATGTAGGATGCTCAGGTCTTTCTGAGATCAATGCCAGTGCCTCAGATCTCTCCACTGTGGCAAGAACCACTGAATTCACCTAACCCCCAGCCTCCATTTCACATCCTGTGTGTAAGGTGCCCCTGAAGTTGTACAGGGAACAGCCTGTGTGAAGAAAGGTGTAGACCCTAAAATCTGAGCAGTGATTAACCTAAATAGTAATTCCAGCTGCCAGTTCACAATAGCAGTTATATACATTAAATAGCCACAAGGTGTTAGACATTGCGCTAGTTTTCTGAATATTCTAATTCATACAATATTTAATTGGTGTGCAGATGCTAAGGTGACTGTCACTGATCCCTGACTTCCTGTGTTTGCACCCTTGCATAATCTCCTCCTCTTGATTATGGGTACAGCTGGGACTTGCTTCCAACCAACAGAATACAGAAGTGATGGAAAGTTACATGGTGATTATGTTCATATGTGTGTATACAACATACATCTTCATATATATACACACATATATATGTTGCTATATATATGAACATTATCACAGTATAACTTTCCATCACCTTTGCCTGCCATATTGTCTGTTGACTGAAAGCAATCCCAGGAAAAATAATATGTATATATATTACATAATTTATATATATATATACATAAATTTTTCTTTCTCCACTCCTTGAAGAAGCAAGCTGCCATGTTATGAGAGGACCTATGGAAAAGGCCATGTAGGAAGGAACTATGGGTGACCTTTGAAAGCTGAACACAGCCTCTGGAAGACAAACATGCCTTCTGGCCAACAGTCAGCAAGAAGCCAACAATCTCAGACATACAGTCACAGGAAATAAATCATGCCAACAACCTGGGTGATCATGGAAGCATATCCATCCCCAGTTGAGCCTCCAAATGTGAACAAAATCCACCTGACAGGTTCGTTGCAGCCATGTGAGAGCCTGAACAAAGGACACAGCTAAATTGTATCAAACTTCTAACCCACAGACATTGTGAGAAAACAAATGTGTGCCATTTTAAACTGCTAAGTGTGTGTGGGAAATTTGTAACACAGAACAGAAAACTCATGCATTTAGTTAAGATTAATACCACCATTTCCTAAGTGAAGAGATGGCAGCTTGGCGGAGTTTAGGAAACTTATCAATGGTCACACAGCTAGTGAATGGTGCGGGAGCTCGAATCAACACCTGCCGAGCCCCAAAGTCTGTGGGGTTCACCACAACCACTTGAGATACAGTGTTCCAGTCAAAGAAGGGTCAACTCATCCAGTAACGATAGAATCCATTTTGATAGTCATTATAGGTTAGTCAAATAGCGTCCTCCAAAAACCTATGTCCAAGTCCTAATCCCTGATATCTGTGAACATGACCCCACTTGAAAATAAAGCTTTTGTAGCTGGTGTAATTAAGTTAAGGATCTCAAGATGGAATCATCCGGTATTCAGGGTAGGTGTTCTTGTAAGAGAAGGAGAAGACACACACAGAGACAGAGGGAAAGCCCCCATGCAGATGGAGGCAAAGATTGCAGTGATGCAGCCATAAACCAAGGGGTGCAAATGATTGGAACCACCAGAAACTAGGGAAGAGGCATGGAATGTATTCTCCCTCAAAGCTTCCAGAAAGAGCTAATATCTCCACATCTTGATTTTAGACTTCTAGTCCCCCCAACAGTAACAGAATAAATTTCTGTTGTTTAAAGCCTGCCACTTAGGTGGTCATTTGTTATGACAGCCCTTGGCAATTACAAGAGCCTCGGTGGCCTCGGTGCTTCCTTTATGTCTATGACACATCTAACTTTTTCATATCAACTTAAGTCATTTTTATGCTGAAGAAGCAAGAGAAACAGTAGAAAGGACTCCAGTTTCGTGCAGAAGACAACAGATTGTATAATGACAATATCAAGAGTGAACTTGACTAAGAGTAGAACAACTACTTGATCCAGCAATCCCACTGCCGGGTATCTACCAAAGGAAAGAAGTCATATGAAAAACACATGTGCATACCCATTTTATAGCAGCACAATTTGCTACTGCAAAAATAAGGAACCAAACTAAATGCCCATCAACCAATGAGTGGATGAAGAAAATACACCTACACCATTAGCTCTTGGGCCTGGCGCCATGGCTCACACCTGTAATCCTAGCAATTTGGGAAGCCAAAGGTGGGCAGATCACATGAGGTCAGGATTTCGAGACCAGCCTGGCCAAAATGGCGAAACCCTGTCTCTACTAAAAACAAAAAATTAGCCAGGCATGATGGCAGGTGCCTGTAATGCCAGCTACTTAGGAGGCTGAGACAGGAGAATGACTTGAACCCAAGAACGGAGGTTGCAGTGAGCCGAGATCATGCCTCTGCACTCCAGCCTGGGTGATTGGGCAAGACTCTGTACCAAAACCAAAAACATCCTTAGCTGTTGTTATTAAATGGAGAAATGGTGTTTGAAATAGGACCCCCTGTAACTCAATTACAGCCACTTTCTTCCCCACCACCACTTTCTTCTCCATGTTTTACATCACATAAGGGCCAAGCCTGCATGTGTTGCACTGAAAATACCTGTTCATTGACAAGAGTGCTAGTGTTCAATGCTCCTGCATACTCCTATGCCCAAGATTAATTATTAAGCATAATATCAATGTGAGACTGCTTCATGCTTTCTGCATTCAGAGGGCAGAGAATGATTTCTTTGTCTGAAACGACCACAGATATGCCCATTGGGTAGGACGGTCAGTGACAAGCAACCACATTTTCCCTGAGAAGGGTATGAGATTTGGGTAAGATAAATAAATAATTCACTTTTATGTCCCTGGTTACTTATTCTTTAAATGATGCCTCTGGATATCAGGAGGGAATTGCAACATTAAAGTTATGAGTTAGGGCCCAGGAAGACATTAATTTAATTAATCAATTTGACTGGATTAAGATAGTTTTACTCTGCACGTATGAAGTCTTCCTACAGCTATAGTTGAAAAATATTCGTGGGCCCCAGAATCACCTGGGTAGCTTGCTAAAAATTCAGAAACAATGGCACCAAGCCCAGTGGTCTGATTCGGTAGGCCACTACCGAATGGTAGTAATTTGTTTGAAGATACCAGGGTTTCTTTTAAAACAAATTTCAAGCCATAGGAAGTAGAGAAAAGTATAAGAGAGTAGGTTCTGGATCTGTCTTAGGATTTCATGGTTCAAATCCCAGGTCTACTCTTTATTAGTGTGTGATACTGAGAAGTTTACTAAAAAAATGTGTTTTTTCCTTTTGTCTTTTTTTTTGATATGGAGTCTTGCTGCCGCCCAGGCTGCAATGCAGTGGTATACAATCTCGGCTCACTGCAACCTCCACCTCCCAGGTTCAAGTGATTCTCCTGCCTCAGCCTCCCAAGTAGCTGGGACTACAGGCTAGCATGCCCAGCTAATTTCTGCACTTTTAGTAGAGACAGGGTTTCACCATGTTGTCCAGGCTGGTCTTGAACTCCTGACCTCATGCGATCCACCCGCCTCGACCTCCCAAAGTGCTGGGATTACAGGCATGAGCCACTGCACCTGGCCCCAAATGTGCATTTTTAACAGATTCGTAAGTGACTTTCCTGTAGGCTACCCTGAGACTCAGGTTGAGTAAGAACACCCTAAAGGGATACCCAGGACTCCATGGTCCTTCTTTTGACTTGTGTCAGTTTTTTGGTATTTTTCCAGGATTCCTAACAAAGGATGATCTCTCCCCCAGGGCCCTCTTCTGTAAGAGGCAGCCGAAGATCTGCTACTGAGATCCAAAGAGGAGGAGAACAAGCTGTGAGGATATTAAGTATGTCCACTTGGAATGCCAAGATTCCCATCAAAGCAAAGGGGAAGAGTCTACTCATCACACAGCGCACAGACCCTGCTTCAAGAAGAGCAAATGGTATCCAGAACATCTTAAGCCCCACCCCACTTGGGTGTAGAAGGCAGGGAGGGAGCCGGTGTCAGAGCTCCCTGACTTTTATTTCAGAAGAAGGAGACACTTAGAAAAATGAACATTATTAGCATTGATCTTCCTTTGGAGCAGAGTATTTCTACCAACGCTTTTCCTTTCAGCTTTAAAGAAGGCGGAGACAGAAATGGATGTATTCCCCAAATGAAACACATCAAGGACAAAAGCACTTGTGAATTTCTTTATAAGACACAGAGCTACACTCATGTTCAGAAACTCTTCATTTCATGTGCAATCCCATATATGGATTTCACCAGACGGGCTTAGGCACTAACTGTGACATCCTCTGTTCAGTGTTTGGTTACAAATGAGTCCCTAACAGTAACTGGGACAGACTCTTTGTAGTGAGACTGGGGACCAAGGTGGTCACTGAGATTTTCTACTGTAAATACAAATTAAGAACAGAGACTCAGTCCACTCTATGGACAAAATCATTTGGCTGGGCACAGTGGCTCACACCTGTAACCCCAGCACTTTGGGAGGCCAAGGCAGGCATATAACCTCAGGTCAGGAGTTCAAGACTAGCCTGTCCAACAACATGGTGGAACCCCATCTCTACCAAAAATACAAAAATTAGCCTGGTGTGGTGGCATGCATCTGTAATCCCAGCTACTCGGGAGGCTGAGGCAGGAAAATTGCTTGAACCTGGAAGGTGGAGGTAGCAGTGAGCTGAGATCATGTCACTGCACTCTAGCCTGGCTGACAGAGAGAGACTCCATGTCACACACACACAAAAAAACAAAAACAAAAACAAACACACAAAAAAACAAGATCAACGTACAAATTCAAACTTCGAAGTTTTAACTCAACCTTCAAAACTGGGAAAAAATGTACTTGGGTGGTAGAAAAAAAGCTGGAAGTAAACAGAGCTTATGCAAGAGTTTTTAAGTAGAAATGGGCATAACTTGGCCAATGACAGGCAAGAGGATGACCAGGAAAGGTCGTGATGACCATCCAGAGAAACACAAGCCAGACTGGCCAATAGCACTGCAAGATGGGAAGCCTTACAAGTGTGTAGGTCACAGCGGTTTACGGTATTTCTTAAATTGTGCTATATGTGCCACTAACGGTCCTGGAGATGGTAGTAGAACAACAATTAAAAAAAAAAAAAAGAAAAGAACTAAAAATGCTATTTATTTCATTAACCAAAGGTGTATTAGACCACATTACCCAGCAATTCCACACCTAGAGATCTATTCAAGAGAAATGAAAACCTACATCCACACCCCGTGCACAAAGTTCCAAAGAAGCATTAGTCATAATACCAAAAAGATCAAAACAACCCAACTGTCCATCAACGGATAAACAAAGTGCGGTATCCTGTGGAAACAAGAGTGACTCCATCTTGGATGCTAATCTGCCATATTGACTTCTGATTACTCCCAGCCCTGTGAATGCCTCCCGATTCCTACTTTATTTCCAGTACTTAGTATAACAACATGTGAACTTCGGTCATTCTTGCCTGTCCTGGAGGGTTGCCTTTATTTGTCTTGTCCAGACCACTTGTGCCCTTTCCATAAGGTATGTAAGCCCTGGGTCTGGGGAGTAGCAGTGTGGAGCTCTGTCTTTCTGCCACTCAAGACAGCTGTAAGTTTCCCCAGTAAAACCCCTTTAATGTCAAAGTGGATTTTTCCGCCTTGTACTTTGGTTTCTCAGCAACTCCAGTATTTGGGGACCACTTTATATATACGGCCCTTTCATGGAACATGTCCAGGTCATCAGTATTATTCAATAATATAAAGGAATGAAGGCTGGGCATAGCGGCTCACACCTCTAATTCCAGCACTTCACGAAGCCAAGGCAGGCAGATCACTTGAGTCGAGGTGTCTGAGGGCAGCATGGGCAACATGGCAAAACCCTGTGTCTACAAAAAATACACCACTTAGCCAGAAGTGGTGGTGCATGCCTGTGGTCCCAGCTGCTCGGGAAGCTGAGGTGGGAGGATCACTTGAATCTGGGAGGTGGCAGTTGCAGCGAGGCAACACTGACCACTGCATTCCAGCCTGGGCGATAAAGTCAGACCTTGGGTCTCCTCAACACCACCACCAAAAAACACACACACACACACACACACACACACACACACACACAAATAAATAAATAAATAAAATAAGCAAAAATTAGCCAGGCGTGGTGTATGGTGGTGGTGCATGCCTGTAGTCCCTCCTCCAGAAGCTGAGGTGGGAGGGTAACTTGAGCCCGGGAGGCTGAAGCTGCAGTGAACCGACTGCAACACTGCACCCCAGACTAGGTGAAAGACCGACACCCTGTCTCCCCGACCCCCACCACCCCGCCAAAAAAAACAACAGAGCACTGACACAAGCGATAATGTGGACGAACCTTGAAAACATTATGCTGAGTGAAAGAAGCCAGACACCACAACGGGTATGATTCTTTTACATGAAATACCCAGAACAGGCAAATTCAGAGAGACGGAAAGCAGAGGAAAGGTTATCCCGAACATGGAGGGAGAGAGGAAAGGGGACTGATTGTGATGTGACAAGTAGGAGGTGCTCTCCTGGGCTGAGGAAGATGTTTCGAAACTAGAGAAAAACGGTGATGGCACAACATGGTGGATTCTCCACATGCCCCTGGATTGTACACTTCAAAATGGTTAATTGTAAGTGATGGTAATTTCATCTGAATTTTTTTTTTTTTTTTAAGAGTTAGTCTCACTCTGTCACCCAGCCTGGAGTGCAGTGGCACAATCATGACTCACTGTAGCCTTGAATTCCTGGGCTCAAGTGATCCTCTCATCTCAGCCTCAGGGGTAGCTGAGACCACAGCGGTGCGTGTGCTACCTGGTCATGTTACCCAGTCCGGTCTCCAACTCCTGAGCTCAAGTGATCTGTCCGCCTTTGCCTCCCAAAGTGCTGGGACTACAGGCGTAAACCACTGTGCCCAACAACTGATTTCTTTAAAAAAAGGATTTAAGGCCTGGTGCAGCAGCTCACGTCTATAATCCCAGCACTTTGGGAGGCCGAGGAGGATAGATCACTTGAGGCCAGGAGTTTGAGACCAGCCTGGCCAACATGACAAAACTCTGACTGTACTAAAAATACAAAAATTTAGCCAGGCATGGTGGTGTGCACCTGTACTCCCAGCTACTTGGGAGGCTGAGGTGGGAGGATCACTTGAACCTGAGAGGCAGAGGTGGCAGTGAGTTG
>NW_012119043.1:3317563-3321955 GCF_000951035.1 Colobus angolensis palliatus | reverse complement strand
TAGAAAAAATAGCTATTGTTTAAATTTTACATTTAGGCTACAGTAGGAAGTCATTTGTTTAAAGAATAATTTTTTAAAAGTTATCAAGGAAATAAGATGTGCTATGTGGATTTGTTAAACAGTTCAGAAGTGACATACTTGGGCAGCTGTGTGTTTCCTTCCTCATCTGTAGAGCAAGCTTCCTCCCTGCAGAAAGGAACTGCAGTTAGCTCCCTAGTCCTCAACACAGAGCGTGGAAACAATCCTAGGTCCTTCTTTGATGGAATTAGGAGAAATGCTGAGGACCAGGGGCTCCATCCAGTTGCTAGGAGAACAGGGGAAGGGGTCTCCGGGAGCCTGATAAAAGCTGCAGCTCAGACCCAGCACCTTGACCCCGAGTCTGGAGAGCATGGCTCTGCCACTAATTAGCTGGAGGACCTCAGGCCAGTTCTCAGCGCACAGTTCACACATTAGTCAACTGAGGAATGTTCTGCAGCTTTCATCAACGGATGAGCAAAGCCGACTTACACCACCCTGGGCCTGCCTGCTGCCTGGCAATACCACTGTAATAATAATAGTAGGCATGCACTGTCTGATTTACCGCTCTAACAGTTATGTGAGTGACGGCTGTCTCAGTCCTATCCCTACGTGTTTTGTTTTTGAGAAAGGCTCTTACTCTGTTGCCCAGCTTGGAGTGCAATGTTGCGATCTCGGCTCACTGCAGCCTTGAACTTCTGGGCTTCAGCAATCTTGTTCCTTCTGCCTCCTTGCTTCAGCTTTTCAAGTAGCTGGGGCTACAGGTGCACACGACCATGTCAGGCTAATTTTTAGATTATTTGTACAGATGGGATCTTGCTATGTTGCCCAGGCTGATCATGAACTTGTGGCCTCAAGCAATCCTCCTGCCTCAGCCTCCCAAAGTTCTGGGATTATAGGCATGAGCCACTGCTCCTGACCTCCGTCCCTGTCTTTGGGTTTTGCTTTTGTTTTTGTTTTCTTCTAGAGCTGAAAACTGACATCCAGCAAGATTCTTACTTATCAAATGTGGCTCAGGTAGGAAGTAAAGGTGAGACACCTAGGTCTGTGTTCTTATTAACGCTAAAGTACCTCCTTTATTAATGTCTTTTCTCCTCTCTCTTCCTCTTTTCTTTAACTTCTAGATTCTGAATCATAAAAAGTAGAATACTTACCAGCTGATGCTGTAATTTAAGCCAGGACACCCTGGACTAGATACCACTAAGGTCTCTCCTAGCCCGGAAATTATAATTATAATGATTATTTTCTTCTGCTTTTGTACTGCAATACGCAGCAAACATTCCACCAAGGAATAAATATGCTAAACTCGGTGAGGTATTTTAGAAGGAAATGATGATCTGGTCTGAAATCAGAAATGCACTCATTATGTTCGTATTTCCTTCACAGCAGCATGCAGAGATATCATTCCAAATATTTTAGCACTGGATAGATTAGACGGAAAACAAAGGATGGGTTTCTAACCCAGGCTGCAACACTATTTTTTGCTTAATGTTTCTGGCCACGTCAAGTAGAACATTCTCATCAAGTGCAATGTATACATGAGCTGGGGAGTATAAATCATCCATAATTATAATATCCTTCACCCCAAGAGGCCTTTAGTGTTTCCTTTATAAAAGTTACACAGTTGAGACCGGCACCTTGCTAATAGATTGGCCCTCCCTGAAAATACAATTATGCCACATGCAGGGCTGGGAAGTAGTTTTGCATGCCTGCTGTCACTGTGTGTTTCAGACTCAATAGCTTCCCACAATGGACTTAACCGCTGGCTGCCCAGAAGCTCGGCTAGGAGGAGGAGGGAGGAGCCTGGCCCAGCTATGCACAGAGCCAGGTCTACCAAGGACTTCTTGGAGAACAACCTGCTGCCCAAAGAATCTGTGGGCCTGAGGGCTTGACTTGCTCTGGGAAAGGCTTGGGGATGCTACTGACTTATAACTTCTCCTTCAAAAGATACCCTGAACACCAGGCACTGTGCTTGGCCCTGGGCATGGGGCACTACAGATGATGGGGCCAAGGGTTGCGGGGGTGTGACGAAGGCCGATGGCAACGTGCTCAGGGTCTAGTGGGGGATATGAGAGGAAAGATGTTCTCAAACAACATCACGGCTTGCAGGAAGAGACAGCAGCTGCTCTTGGCCTGGGCCACACTGTCATAGGGGGGTTTATATGGGACTGTTCTCCTTACCCCAACTGAATTTTTTGCACAGCATGACAGAGTCAGTAATTATGGAAATGAATTAAAAAGTTAAAAGTGCTACTTTTAACAGTTAAATAGGTGGACAGATAATTTCGGAAACCCTGTTTTTGCATTAAAAAAATGTTTTTTGGCCGGGCGCGGTGGCTCAAGCCTGTAATCCCAGCACTTTGGGAGGCCGAGACGGGTGGATCACAAGGTCAGGAGATCGAGACCATCCTGGTCTACACGGTGAAACCCCGTCTCTACTAAAAAATACAAAAAACTAGCCGGGCGAGATGGCGGGCGCCTGTAGTCCCAGCTACTCGGGAGGCTGAGACAGGAGAATGGTGTAAACCAGGGAGGCGGAGCTTGCAGTGAGCCGAGATTGCGCCACTGCACTCCAGTCTGGGCGGCAGAGCAAGACTCCGTCTCAAAAAAAAAAAAAAAAAAAAATTGTTTTTTAAGTAACCCACAGGAAAAAACAAAAACAAAACAAAACAAAACAAAAACAGGCCTTCTTCGGCCTCCCAGAGGCCTGGTAGGTGGACAGACGTTCCTTCCGTAGTGGTTTTCCTGCCTGGTGCCCTCTTTCCAGGTTCTTTTCCACCAATCAGAAGCAAATCCTCACCCAGCAGAAACAGGAAGTAGAATATCAAGTACAGTGGAGGGTAACAGCCAGATGAGGTGAGATATTGACCAAGATCCCCTGAGGACCAAAAACAGGGAGCTCTAAGCTGGGTGTGGTAGCTTATGCCTGTAATCCCAGCACTTAGGAGGTTAAGACAGGAGGATCGCTTGAGCTCAGGAGTTCAAGTCTGGACTGGGCAACATAGTGGAACCAAGTCTCTCTCAAAAAAAAAAAAAATTAGGCGGGCAGGTGTGGTGGCATGTGCCTGTAGTCCCAGCTACTCAGGAGGCTGAGGTAGGAGGCTTACTTGAGCCCAGGAAGTTGGGGCGCTACAGTGAGCTATGATCATGCCGCTATACTCCAGCCTGGGTGACACAGTGAGACCTTGCAAAAATAGTAGTAATAATAATAATAACACAAAGCAAGCAAGCAAGCAAGAAAAAGTAAGAGAAACAAAGAGAAAAGAATTTAAGCTTAAACCTCAGAAGGTCTTTAGTATCATTATCTTAGCCCACCCAGAATGCTGCAATCTGACCTATCCGAGCCGCAGGGCTGGAAAGGATCCTGAAAAATCTTTACTCACACAGAACAGACACCTCATTCCAGTAGCACCGTGGTCCGAAAAATGTACCCTCTCCCCACCCCGATATCCACATCACCTGAGAACTCACTAGAAATGTAAGTAACAGAGCTCTGCCCCAGAGCTACTGAGTCAGAAAATCTGGGGGTGGGTACAGCAACCTGCATTTTAACAATGCCAGCAGGGGCTTCTGACACGCCCTCAACCTTAAGAAACTCCACATTACAGAAATTACTCCATGTGGGAATTTAAGTTTCAGATTATTTACCTCATTCTGCATGGCATGAAAATAGAACTCAAACATCAAGTTGTGAAATACTAACAAGGATAAACGACGGAGCTAAAAAAAAGCAACAGCACATTTATTCACAGGAACAAAACTTGTCTCGAAGAAATGGTCCACAAAAAGGAATCTTTGAAGAACACACCTCACTCTACTTAACATCTTTATTCTTGTTCTTTCTACTCCTCAGCCTCAAAGGATTGGTGGACCAAGGATTGCCCTAATCTTACACTGTATCTTCCATATTTGTCCATATCTGAAGACCACCTATACTATGACATAGTTAACAACTTTTCTTAAAATCACTTTACTGAGGTTTTTAAAAAGTAAATTCATTTACTGAAAAAGAAGAAAAAATAGATCTCTTCTGTAAGTGGAAACAAACTTTTTTGCTGCCGTTATGCATGGTAAAATAAATACAATAGAAATAAAAATTTTACTAAATAGCAGGTAAAAAGGATTTCCTGTCTGCTATGGATTGAACTTCATTCCCACCAAAAGATGTTGAAGCCCAACCCCGTAGGATCTGTGAGTGAGACCTGATTTGGAAGGAGGGTCTTTACAGACGTAACAAAATTAAGTCATGATGGGTCATAGTTCAATATGACTGATGTCATCATAAAAAGGGGGAATTTGGGCCGGGCGCGGTGGCTCAAGCCTGTAATCCCAGCACTTTGGGAGGCTGAGACGGGCGGATCACGAGGTCAGGAGATT
>NW_012119043.1:3261694-3316863 GCF_000951035.1 Colobus angolensis palliatus | reverse complement strand
TTTTGCATTTTTGGTAGAGATGGGGTTTCACCATGTTGACCAGGCTGCTCTCGAACTCCTGACCTCAGGTGATCCGCCCGCCTTGACCTCCCAAAGTGCTGGGATTACAGGTGTTAGCCACTGCGCCTGACCCTCCTTCCTCCTTACTGACAGAGATTAGCAAGGAATGCAAAGGTATAAAGAGTAGCACCAAATGGAGGCATTCTTTTGGATATAAGCTTAGACATAGGAAAGTCAACTGAAAAGGGAACAGTCTTCTTATTTCAAGATGTAGGATCCGATGCTTTTGCTATGTTATCCTTCCCAGGCCTCCTCTCTCCCAGTTTAGGAAACGATGTTGCTGTAAGGCCACACTGCTGGCTTTGAAGCTAAGTAGGGCCACGAGCCATGTAATCCAGGTAGCCTCCAGAAACCGGCAAGGACGGCAAACTGCCTTCTCCCATGAAACCTCCAGGAGCGACGCAGCCCTGCTGAGGCTTTGATTTTACCCCAGTAAGGGCCGTTTTGGATTTGTGACCTCCAGCACTACAGGAAAACGCATCTGGGTTGTTTGAGTGATGAACACAAGTGGGGAATCACCCAGCCAGGCACAGAGCCAGGGCCTTGATTTTACCCCAGCACTGAACCTGGGGACAGAATTCCTGACATGAAGTTAAAGCTCTCTTCTTTGTGTGTGTGGAAGGGGAATAGGAAGATGGGCGTGGGGGTGGGGAGTGGAAAAAACACTCACTCTCTTTGCCCCCTAACAAGATCCTCTGTGCCCAACTCCCAACATGATCTGGAAGTTTGGAGAAAATGCATGAACTACAAATGCGAATTAATCATCTCATGAGACTCCTCTTAGGATTTCTCTTTTTCCATTTTCTGCTGGACTCTGCTTTTTCTCCTTCCTATAAAGCCCTCTAGAATGCCCCATCTCTTTGCACGCTCCCAAGGTTTTCGGCAGTCCAGGGTGGGACGTCCATATCCAACACCCGTTCCTAGGAGACTTGTAGCCTGAAGAGGTAAGAATAATGAACAGGAGGTAAAGAAACCAAGCAACACCTTTCAAGAGAGATCTGCCTGTGGAGCTCTACTGGAAATCATAAATGGCTCATGAACTTTGCTAAGCAAACAAAAAGCAAATCCTGCCCAAACAGAATTAGCAAAGAAACCAACATGCAGGTAAATGCAGTCACACAAGGGTGGTGCAAACAGACAGCCCCAACTGCACACCTTACATTAGAGATCAACAGAAGACCGATGGCTGCAGGTAATAAGAACCATACTTGGGAGAAAATAACACCAATAAAACCAAAACCGACAACAGTCATTGTGACAGCCACAAGTGAGCATGCATGTACCATGTGTTAGGCACATAGGATTCCCACTCCTCTATCTTCATTTGATAATTTCTTTGTCCCAATTTGTAGAAGACAGAACAGGCTTGGGGAGATTACATGTCCCATGCTTCCAGGTGGCAGAGCCTGAATGTGAATGCATGTTTGCTGGAGATAAAGCCATCACACAGGTGGAATGCCTTTAGAGAGTGCGACCGACAGAATCTTGTCCCCTGCCAAAGATGCCTGCATCCTAATCTCTGGAACTTGTGAATACAATCACCTTGCCTGGCAAAAGAACCTTTGCAGATGTCATTAAGGATCCTGAAATGGAAGAGTTCCCCGGATTATCCAGGTGGACCCCAAGTAATCACAAAGTTCCTTATAAGAGGAAGACCAGAGAAGGAGGTGTGTGATGCTGGAAGCCGGGGCTGGAGTCTGAAGGCCACACTGCTGGCTTTGAGGATGAAAACGGCCATGACCCATGTAACCTGGGTGACCTCTGGAAACCAGAAAAGGCAGGAAACTGCATTCTCACATAAAACATCCAGAAGAAATGCAACACTGCTGACCATTTATTTCACTCCAGTAAGACCCATTTTGGAGTTCTGACCCCCAGCACTGCAAGAAAATACATTCGTGTTGTTTTAAACTACCCCAAATTGGTGATCATTTGTTACAGCAACAATAAGAGCCTCCTACAGAGACGGAGGTCTAAGCATGTTCAGAAGCAGAAGAACAGAGACCCCGGAGAGAGCGTGTTGGGGGGAAGCATAGATTATGCTAAATTATCATAGCTGCTGCAGTCATGAAAGCTTAGCATGTACCTAGCATTGTTCAAAATTATTGTATAAACTCATTGAGTCCCCACAGCAGCCTTGTGAGGTTGGCAAATACCATCATCTCCATTTATCAATGAAGTAACTGGGCAGAGAGACACCAAGCACTTGGTCCCAGATTGCACAGTGAGTCAATGAGGTGAGTAACGTTTGAAGACAAGGCATTCTGACCCTGGAACCTGCCCTCCTCATCCCAACTGGACCCTGCATGGATAATTAGAGGGCCATATTCTGGAAGACACAGGATAGGATTCATTAAGCATTTCCATGTAACTCACAGGGGTTCAGCACTGTGCCAGGCACATGGATAAGACACGCTCAGCGCTCTTAAAAGTAGTTTGGGAGGTAAACCTGATAAGTGAGTTGTCAGCTATAACCTGGAAATGCCTTCCTAGAGGATAGGGCATGCCAGGGAGAAAGTCTAGAAGAGGTCACACCCGAGGCCACAGGTATCAGTGGAAAAGTCAGACGTTCCTGGGATAAAGGAGGAGGGCAGACAGACCCACATCGGGGTTAGAAGAGTGCAAAGGCAGAGGAACTTGGATGAGCAAGACAGGCCCGAGGCATGGTCAGAGGCTGGGGGTACAGGCCTGCCCGGGGCTGCATGAGAGAACGCCCAACAGGCTGTAAGAGTGAAGATGAGATGCCAGATCTCAGGCAACAATGCTGAGCAGGGATCGCGGATCTGAACTCAGGGCTGCAGAGAAGTTGTTTGCTAGGAGCTGAATTGTTTCCCCCTAAAACATGTGGACGTCCTAACTCCCAGTAGCTGTCAATGTGACCTTGCTGGAAACAGGGTCTTCACAGAAGAGCAAGTAAAGATGACTTGGGTAGGCCCTAATCCAATAGGACCCTGTGCTCACTGAAAGGGAAATAGAGACATAGAGACATCCATGCTCGCGGGGAGAACTCTACGTAAACATGCAGGTGAAGATTCAGGTGATGTATCTACAAGCAAGGAGTGCCCATGACTGCCAGCAAACCAACAGAAGTTGGCCAGGCACGGTGGCTCATGCCTGTAATCCCAGCACTTTGGGAGGCCAAGACGGGTGGTTCACCTGAGGTCAGGAGTTTAAGACCAGCCTGGCCAACATGGTGAAACCCTATCTCTAGTAAAAATGCAAAAACTAAGCCAAGGTTGGTGGTGCATGCCTGTAATCCCAGCTACTCAGGAGGCTGAGGCAGGAGAATCGCTTGAACCCAGGAGGCAGAGGTTGCAGTGAGCCAAGATTGTGCCACCACACTCCAGCCTGGGCAACAAGAGCGAAAATCCATCGAAAAACAAAAACAAACAAAAAACCAGAAGCTAAGAGAGAGGCATGGGACAGATTCTCTCTCCCAGTTTTCAGAAGGAACCAAACCTGCTGGCATCTTGATCTCAGACTTGTAGCCTCCAGAACACAAGATAATAAAAACCACCAAGTCTTTAGTTTTTTCTTAAAGCAGCCCTACCAAACCAATATAAGGATACCGCCATTCTCTCAAGCACAGCTCGATGCACTGTCTCTCCAAGTGAAGCCCTGGGCACTGGGAATACTGAAGGAGATACATAGGTGAAGATGACTCTCATTGTCAGCACTACAAACGCTTTGCTTCGGGGACTGTCCTTTGCACTGTAGGATGTTTAACGACATCTCTGGCCCCTGCCCCATGGATGCCAGGAGGACATACTCCCTTGCCAAGCTGTAAAACACAACAATGTCTACAGACATTGTGAAATGTCCACTGGAGAACAAAAATCACTCTGGTTGAGAATCCTTGGAATACGGAGATGATGTGGAAATAATCAACAATTACTATTTTTTAAATTTAGTTCTGCAAGCTGGGTGCAGTGGCTCATGCCTGTAATCCTAGCACTTTGGGAGGCTGAGGTGGGCAGATCACTTGAGGTCAGGAGTTCAAGACTAGCCTAGGCAACATAGTGAAACCCCATCTCTACTAAAAATACAAAAAGTTAGCCGGGTGGGGTGGCAGGTGCCTGTAATCCCAGCTACTCAGGAGGCTGAGGCAGGAGAATTGGTTGAACCCAGGAGGTAGAGGCTGCAGTGAGCTGAAATTGCGCCACTGTACTCCAGCCTCAGCAACACAGCGAGACTCTGTGTCAAAAAAAAAAAAAAAATAGTTCTGCAAATATTTATTGAGTACCCAGTCTGCTCTGAACTAGGCTCTTTGTAAGTGCCAAGAGTTCAGAGATAAAGAAAGGGCTGTCCTCAAGGAACTCCAAGCCTGTCAGGATCTACTGGAAACACCACTGATATAGCCCTTGTTTTTGACTTGACGAAGAACAAAACCATAAAGAAAAGTTTCTGGAGATTAGAGTGTGGTTATATAAACTGACTTGTTTTTTTATGCATACACTGTTATTTCAAATTATTTCAAAATAAAGTCCCATTTCCACAGGCCAGAGGCTATTTTCCCATAATTTTCTTCCAGCATTGTTTATCCTGTATTTTTTATGAGTTTCGGTGTTATTACCAAGTTTTCAACAATCATTAGGCAGTGCCTGAGATATAATTGAATACAATTTTATTACCCCAGCCAACAGACATAAATATTTAATCCTTCCACTCTGCATGACAATGTATATTTGGGGCGGGCTAATAAAATGCTTTTTGGGGGTGCCCATAGGATGGGCACCTTCTGCAAATCTGCTTTGATGTTTTCTCCAATGCACTATTGAATACATCAACACTGCTTGCAGCCCTAAGTGAGGCATTATTATTATTATTTTTTTAATGATAAAGCAAAGCGTTCCATCCAAGACAAAGTATCAGGTGGAGTTGAGCTCACTGTTCCTGATACTACTGGGCATTTTGCACGACCAGAGCAAGGCACAGGATTTCTTCAGAAAGCTGCGGAAGGACCCTGCCATCTGGCACCTAACAAAGCTCACCTTGGAAACACAAGAGCAGAAGGACGTCGGTGTCACTACAGACAAAGCCTGTGGACACTCACTTTGCTTCCAGGGATCAGCAGAGGGCCAGGGAATAAACATGCAGCCCTCAGCCACTAACACCACCGTGCCAAGGCAGCAGGTTTCCTAGGCGGGACTGGCTCAGTCTGCCAGTTGAAAATACCATTTCCATCCATGGCATGCAAACGTGCCTCAGGCATTTGAGAAATTCTAATATGGATGATTAACCTGCTGTCTGTCTTTTTTTTTTCCCTTTTGATGGTGATGGTGGGGACAATGTTGTTAAAGGGGGAAACATTTGAATCAACGCAAAGTCCAACCTACTAGCTAGATGACTTGAAAGGGTAACCAAACATCTAAACTTTTTTTCTTTTTTTTTTTTTTTTTCCTTTTGAGATGGAGTCTAATTCTGTCGCCCAGGCTAGAGGTCAGTGGCATGATCTTGGCTCACTGCAACCTATGCCTCCCGGGTTCAAGCCATTCTCCTGCCTCAGCCTCCCGAGTAGCTGGGATTACAGGCGTGCGCCACCATGCTCACTTACTTTTTGTATTTTTAGTAGAGATGGGGTTTTGCCATGCTGGCCTGGCTAGTCTGGAACTCCCAACCTCAGGTGATCCACCTGCCTCTGCCTCCCAAAGTGCTAGCATTACAGTTATGACCCACTGAGGCAAGCCATTCTTTTTCTTTCTTTCTTTTTTTAAACAGTTACAGAGCGTATTAGCTAGGAAGAAAGGGCTAAGGAACAAGTGCTATTAAGAATAAAATGGATGAAGAAAAAAGGGTTTGAACACCCTGCCCAACTGTAAAATGCCACTGCAGCAAAATAGTCTTTTTGGATTTTTTTTTTTTAACAACACTGACTCCCAGGGAAGAAAGTTACACCAAGTTTATTAAGTAATTCAATTTTGTACAACTTGAAAAATTCCTCTAACTCTTTTACCATGCTAACAAGCACAGCACCTCTGACAGACTGGCTGCCAGGGAGGCTTCATCCCCACTGCTTTTGTTTATCCAGCAAATTGTAGTTTTTTTGTCTGAGGGAATTGGGAACAGGGGAATTTGTAGAAAAGTGTAATAGAGAGAAACTTCACCCAACGCAGAACAAAACAATTCTTCTCTAACAAAATTAGCCACTTTGACTTCATTCTCCTCCAGCTTTGTGTAACACAAGTAGCCCGGACAGGTGAACTGGCCTTCCCAGCAGGTGCAAGGTGAGGGTCCCTGTGAGTAGAGAATGCCAAGAGAAACCAATGGGCAAAAGCAGCTGCTTCCCCAAACAGTCCTCAGGTATAAGATGTATGGGTTTTTCTTTCTTTTTTTTTTTTGAGACAGGGTCTTGCTCTGTTGCCCAGGCTGGAGTGCAATGACATGATCTCAGCTCACTACAACATCTGCTTCCCAGGTTGAAACAATTCTCCTGCCTCAGTCTCCCAAGTAGCTGGGATTACAGGTGCCTGCCACCACACCTAGCTCATTTTTGTACTTTGAGTGGAGAGGGGGTTTCACCATGTTGGCCAGACTGGTCTCAAACTCCTGACCTCAAGTGATCCCCCCGCCTGGGCCTTCCAAAGTGCTTGGATTACAGGCATGAATGAGCCAGTGCACCCGGCCTAAAGATGGATGGGTTTCATAAGCCTACCATTTGTGCCTCACAGAAAACAGGTTCAACAGCAGAAGTCCCTGCAAATGATGGTCTAGAACACACATGTGTATCAAAAGCGCATGCGATGTGTTAAGATGGTGTTTACATACACACACAGACATACAGCTTTCATTTCTCCTTTAAAAATGATCTCAGAACGAGTTGTGCTATTAAGTGTGGGGGTGGTGAATAAAAGCATCTGACTTGCTGGACCTGCAGAGCCCCCATGGGGGTAACTTATCTCTGTACGACCTCAGGTGGGGGCATTTGCAGGCTGTGTTTTGTGACCACGTGGTCACTCACTGGGATACAGACCTTGGATTTGTAGATTTGTACCTCCAAATGGTACCAGCCTCCTTCAATCACTAAACATCTTCCCTCGCAGCTTGATCTAGCTGTTTGCTCCCATCTTCACCACTCTCTCCAAGTAATGAGCTGCATCCCTTTACAGGCCGCCTGTTGGGGATGCAATTGCTTCCCTCCTCTGGCTAAGCAGCGGCAGCTCCGAAAGGCCCTCAGCCCTCTGCCTCTCACTTCTTTCTTTTGTCATCCTTTTAGTCCCTTGCAGTGCTTGCTCTTCTCCCCTTAAAGACTTTCTGAAAGGTATCTCTCTTTTCATGCCATAGGTAAGGAGACCACCCGCTCATCCAAAGGACAGTCCCCAGGGGCATTTATACAGGTTGACTGAAACCTCCCCACCAGTTTCTGGGATAAGTGATTGCAGGGCACCTTTCTGGAACTCACTCTGAGCTCACATCCTATTGAAGTGGTTCCACCACATCCTGCATTTATTTTACCAGCACTTGCTGACCACTAGACACTAGAGAATTCAAAGACAGATAAGCAACGCTGGCAGACTTTAGGGATCTTTCGTCAATTTTAACTGGAGCACAGAACTGGCCTCTCTATTAGAATCTGCGCAATGGTTTCCCACCACCCTTGCTTTATAAGCACCGCCTTCCTCACTCCAGGCTGTAAGGGCTGCTGACCTCTCTAGGAACCATCAGCCCTTCTGGCCAAATGAGCTCTCCTAGCTGCAGCTATACTAGCCTCTAAATAGCTTGTGCAATGCTGCATGAGCTCTCTAGCCCCCAGAACTTTGTGTATGGCTGTCCTGCCATCTGAAAGACTCCTCCCTTTCTTCAACAAGTTAAGTCACTGATGATGGCTTCAGAGTCGCCTCTTCCAAGAAGTCCTCCTTGAAATCCCAGGTCAGGTTGCTCCAACAGATGCTCACAACACCTTGTTTCATTTCACAGGAGCACTCATCTCATTTGAAGTTACACATCAATCATGGTGACTGATGTGTAACTATTTTGTTTACGTCCATCTTTTCTGCTTCCTTGTAAGCCCCGAACAAGTAAAGAGCAGAACCTATATCTTCAATACTTGGCACAAAGCAGGAGCTTAGTCAATGTCTGATGAAACAATCTATAAATAAATAAATGAACAGATGGAAAACAGAGTACAATCTCATGGATAATGTTAAGGCTTTATTTGATCCTGATGACATGATGAGTTGAGGGGTTCTTTTAAAACTTGATGTATACGGAAACCACTTCTTCTTGTTTTCCAGATGGAGTCCTGCCTTGACACCCAGACTGGAATGCAGTAGCACAATCTCAGCTCACTACAGCCTCTACCTCCTGGGTTCAAACAATTCTCCTTCCTGAACTTCCCGAGTAGCTGGGATTACAGGTGTGCACCACCATACCTAGCCAGTTTTTGTACTTTTAGTAGGGACAGGGTATCACCATGTTGGCCAGGCTGGTCTCGAACTCCTGACTTCAAGTGATCATCCCCCATCAGCGTTCCAAAGTTCTGGGACTACAAGCATTAGCCATTGCACCTGGCAAAATCACCTCTTCTTCTTGGGTCTTCTGAATATGTGTCCCGGAAGACTTTCCTCTTGATAACTCCAGATATTCACGTGTTTGACAAACTTGAAATTACTAACAGAATTTTGCCATGAAACCCATATCATCTAATAGTAGCTTTCCATTTCTGTTGTAAGGAACACAGTGGAAACAAAAACGGGGCTTCAATACCGAAACTGGGAGTCACATCTAATTCCACACAGTAATTTCCAAAAAAATGAAGACATCAAGAACCACATGAGGTAGAACAACGAATATCCCACGTACTAAAAGCACCACCTACCAAGCTCCAGCAGTCCAGGTTTCAAGTATGACACCTGATTTTATGTAGACAAATATATGCCGGTATCAAGCATGCAACTTTCTATTTCCATATGTCAGGTAAAGTACAACCTTAAGCACATTCTGAATAATTCATTCAGGCAAAGGTCTAATAAACAGATGTCTGTAACGCAATAGTTCTGAAGGCGCCATTTTTCTGACATGAAAAAGAATCCGTGCTTAAAAGCCAGATGGCAAATAAACCCCAGTTCATCACTTAGGCTCGCACGGGGAACTCCACAACATTTTTCATCAATTCCCACTTTATATTTAACACAGTCAATATAACAGTGAACTATTATGCCTCGTCCTTCTCAATCCATCTCATCCACGAGTGTTAATCTCTACTGGGTCTGAAGCCGTATTTACTTCAAATAAGCAAACGAGCTTCCATGTAACAAATTATCTCTTTGCAGAAACAACAGAAAATTCTGTATGCTCAACTGTTTTAGCTTACTGAAGGTTGCCAGAAACAGAGTTTGCAAAAATGTCTGTTTTCTTCCCCCTCCGCTTCTCACAGTATAATTGAGGAGTTGAGCATCCACTTGCATAAACAAAAGTCTTCCCCGGATTTGCTTAACCAGACATGAACTTGCTGTCATTCTGGGTCGAGAGTCATGGACTAAGGATGAGTTGTAGGGGCAGACCCAGGCCACGCACCCTTTGACCTCTTGAACTCTGGGTTATTGTCTTCTCCAATGGTAGTAGGAACGTCCTGCTCACTCTCTTGATTTTGCACCCCTGGGCTTGCTAGGTGGGGCATTTCCAGGTTGAAACTTCTCTTGACTTGCAGTTTTGCTAAAATAAGCCCAGGGAGAGGGATGGAGTTGATAGAAGAGGTGAATAAGCGATTCTGTCCTCACTGGACTAAAGTCTGATCTTTCCTCTCTACTTTCTTTTTCCCTTATCTTCTTTCTGTACATATTTATTGAATACCTACGTTAGACACTAGGATGGGAGACGTGAAAGAGACAGTCTAACAGGGAACACAAAACCTGTGGATAGGAAGTTTACAATACAGGGTAAGGGGCACAACTGAGAAACATACAGTGGCCAAGCTGTGAACACAGCACCCAGCTCTACATAATGTCAGTGAAAAGGAGGAATGTCAGGAAGTCTTCATAGTTCTAATGAAGGTTATGGGAACATCTGAAATGGCATTCACGCCTTTGACAAATGTTTTCATAGCATTCACCATGTGCAACATGCTGGGGATGTAGCAGTTAACAAGACATACGTAGGCTCCTGCATTCATGGAGCTCACATGAAGACAAACACCCAACAACTGTAACATGCTAAATGGATTGTTAGGAATGGCATTGTGTACCATGAAGGAAGAAGACAGGGTCTTAGAAAGAGACAGAACATCCCAGTTTACACAGAACACAGGAAAGGCATCATGGAGAAAGCAATACTGATTCTGAGACCGGAAGAATGAATAGTGATGTTGGTGGGACGAGGTCAAGAAGGGTAGAATTCCATGCAGTGGGTACAGCATTTGTTGTGATCTTAGCACATTGCTAGAACTGGAAAAGACTAAACAGGCTCTGAAATAATGAGTAAGGGGAAAAGCAGATGAGTGTTTGGACATGGGCAGGGCCAGACCATCCAAGGCCATACAGATGTGTTTGCTTTCATCCTAAGAGCAACTGGAAGCCAAGAAACGGTTTTAAGCGGGAGAGGGGAGAGTGGTAGCATGATTAGATTTGTTTTAAGATCTTTTTCCTTGATGGGATCATGGATAGAGATTACAGAGGATCCATAAAGGATTTTGTGGTAGCTCCGGTGGGAGATGCTGGCAACTTGGAACAGGATATTGGTGGATGAACTACAGAGAAATAGACATAGTGAGTTTGAATTTTATGATGGGATGTTTGAACGTGCTTAACTAGCAAGTGAATTATTCACAGATACGTTCCAATTTACCACGCAGGCTCAGCATAAGAACATGAACAATACCACCACCACCACCAACGGCAGTAACAAAAGAAAAACTCAAATAAACCGTTCATGCGCCAGGAACTGTCCTAAGCATTTTATGAGTATTAACTCATTTCATCTTCCCCACAACCATCATGCTCAAGTTGATGCTATGAACATCCTCATGTTATAAATAAGGAGACGGAAGCACAGTAAAGCAAATTAACCATGTTCAAAGCCACCCAGCTATTGAGACTAAACATAGTTCAAATGGTTACGGTCAGAACATGGGCAAAAGCATCTCTCTCATTGTTAACTTCACACCTGGACATGGCCCTAGTATTATTTACTTACAAAATGCTCCTGCCTGCTTTTGGTTTCTTCTTGCAATGAAAAGGTTTCTATACTTCAATTATGTAAGTATGATGTACTTCAGTCATGTAAATGTTGAGGGACAGCACAACACACAACCATCATGCAGTAAGCCCCCGTGGGCAAGGAAATGTGTAGAGATAAGTTCAACTGAGGCTTGCTTGATGAGGCAGGGACGTTTATTCTCCCCATTCCAAAGATGAGAAAACTAAGGCTGACAGCATTCTGGACCTGTGCTCAAAATCTCACAGATGGTGAGAGGTGGAGTTGTAAACTACATTCAGGTGTCTCTGAATACAAACTCATTCCTTTCCACCCGAGATGGTATTGCAAGCAGATGACTCGGTGCTCTTGACAGACCAACCAATGCCCATAAACTACTAACTGAAAAAGCAAAAACTGTAACGTATCCACACTTGGTGAGAATTTTGAGCCAAGAGAGCCTTAATGCCTCTAGGAGAGAAGAAAATGCCTGTGGCTAAACAGAAAATGGAATGCAGGCAAACCCTGAAACATACACATGCATACACACATGTATTATACACACATGCACACACGTTATACACACACATCTGCATCCACACATTATATACACATATGCATGCACACACGTATTATACACGTTATATACACGTGCATGCACACATACATATGCATGCCCACATATCATACAAACATGCACACATATGCACATGTGTACATGTGTATAATACATGTATTATATGCACATACACATGCATACACACATATACACACATGCATACACGTGTATTACACACGTTATACAGACACGCGCATGCATGCATTATATGCATACACATGCATACACACATGCATTACACACATACACACGTTAGACATGTGCATGCATACACACATGCACGTGCATACATACATATGCACGTGCATACATACATATGCACACATACCCACGTATACACACATACGGACGCATTATACACAAACACATTTATTATACACATATATTATACACACATACACGTGTATACACATGCACACAAACTCAGAGCTGAATTCTTTCAGAAATCCTTCAGTATTTTTAAAACAACCTACTTCTGTTTATGTTATTCCCACAGACATGAGAAGTTTATGTACTGTGTAACTCACAGCAGAACCCATGTTCTGTTTACTTTGTGTCTGTACATCGTTTTTCAGTTTGTTGCAATAAATCTTTAATATGGACTGAATTATGAGTCTTAAATAATTGATAGAACTGATTCCAAATGCTTACTACCACAGCCACACAACAAGCTGAAATGTCAGGGGCTGGGGTGCATTCAATACCCTCACATTCTTTAGCCTTCACCTCTGACTCCTCTCCTCCCCCCACTCCATCCAAGAGGAAGCCATGCTCTGAGAGGTTGTTGGGGGGCAGGGGGCAGGGGGCAGAGTGCAGCTTGAGGCTGGCCAGTGATCACAGCTGGAGTCAGAGCTTGATGCCAAAGGGGCAGCCATGGGTGCAAACTCCACAATGGACTGTGAGTATTCTTGACGCTATTGGCTACAACCTCAATTATGATGCATGATTTGGCAAAATGGAGATCGGTCCTGAACATGGTGTAGAATTTATTTGTTCACCTCATTTTTTTTGGAATAACTGCCAAGTATCAGGCATGATATAAACACCGAGAAAAAGCAAAACCTCGTCCGGTCTCTTGTCCATGTAGAGGCTGTAGTTTAGCAGTTACAGACCTTAAGTTACCTATAACATGGGGATCCCACCTGGTTAGACAGAGACGATAGTGGGTGTCTGAGAGACAGAAAGAGCTCCAGGGAATTGGGGTTATAGGGTATGAAGGGATAGATGGATGACGGATGATAAACTTGGAAACTGCAGGGCTCTGTTTTTTTTTGAGACAGAGTCTCGCTCTGTTGCCCAGGCTGGAGTGCAGTGGCATGATCTCAGTTTACTGCAACCTCTGCCTCCTGGGTTCAAGCAACTGTCCTGTCTCAGGCTCCCGAGTAGCTGGGATTAGAGACATGCGCCACCAAGCCCAGCTAATTTTTTTTTTATTTTAATAGAGTTGAGATTTCACTACATTGGCCAGGCTGGTCACAAACTCCTGACCTCAAGGGATCTACCTGCCTAGGGCTCCCAAAGTGTTGGGATTACAGGTGTGAGCTACTACGCCTGGCCTGGACTTCTGGACTTAACCATTTTCTTAAATGTAGTGGGAAGCCACATCATGTTTTAGTCTGTGTTGGGACGTGCCCCAGTCAATGCAAAAGTTTCTTTTTTTTTTTTTTTTTTTCTTTTTTTTGAGACAGCGTCTTGGTCTGTCGCCCAGGCTGGAGTGCAATGGCACGATCTCGGCTCACTGCAACCTTTGCCTCCCGGTTCAAGTGATTGTCCTGCCTCAGCCTCCAGAGTAGCTGGGATTACAGACTAATTTTTGTATTTTTAGTAGAGATGGCGAATGCAAATATTTTCTACTCCATCTTAGAAGTTACAAAGTAGCGTTTTGGAAAACAATCAACCTAGGTTTAAATCTCCACTCTACAGCTGCTGTGCCAGTTTGGGTAAGTTACTGTTCAGCAGTGATTTTCTTATGTGTCAAATAGAAACAGCCCCACCCATTGCTGCCTTTGTCAGGTACTGCCAGCATTCAGGAAGGTGTGCAGAGCTCAGGGCTGGACACAGGGAGCTCTGCACAGGTGCGTCCCTGCTGCTGCTGCAGCTGATGTTAGCCACATTTCCTTAGATGGGCTGTCAGCTGCATTCTGAATTGTGGCAGAGTTTTTTCACTTTCCTTCACCAAATGCATTTTTTTTTTAAGTCACCTAAATTCCATAATCATTTCTCACCACTCTTCCACTGATTTTTATATTACCTGCAATCTGCTTTCTATCCTATAAACTCATCTAAGTCTATGATCTCAAATGCTCCCACCTCCCATGTGCATTTGTGGGTCTTCACTGTCTTGGGAGCAATCCACAGACCTTGCACTGATAAAGCATAATTTACCAGGCACTTTTCTAACACAATGACCAGAGCAGCACTTACATGGCGTTGATGATACCCAAGCACTGTTTTAAGTGCATGTGAAATACCATCTCCAGATTACACAGGAGAGGATGAGATCCTGTCATTTGCAATGACAAAGATAGAACTGGAGATCATTATGTTAAGTGAAATAAGCCAGGCACAGAAAGACAGACATCATATGTTCTCACGTATTTGTGGGATCTAAAAGTCAAAACAATTGAACTCAAGGACATACAGAATAGAAGGACAGTTACCAGAGGCTTGAAGAGGGGAAAGTAGGGATGGTTGATGAGTTAAAAAAAAAGCCTAAGACATATTATTTGATTGCACAACAAGGTGACTATAGTCAGTAGTAACTGTGTATTTAAAAATAATTAAGAGTGTACCCGAATTTTAACAAAAAGGATGAACTTTTTTTCTTTTGAGACAGTCTCAAACTGCACAGTGCAGTGGCATGATCTTGGCTCACTGCAACCTTCACCTCCCAGGTTCAAGTGATTCTCCTGCCTCAGCCTCCTGAGTAGCTGGGATTACAGGCACCCACCCCCAATGCCAGCTAATTTTTGTAGTTTTAATAGAGATGGGGTTTCACCGTGTTGGCCTGGTTGGTCCCAAACTCCTGACCTCAGATGATCTGCCCACCTCGGCCTTCCAACCCAACGGATACCCCATTCTTCATGATATGAGTATTTCACACAGCATACCTGTATCAAAACATCTTTGGTACCCCACAAATATATACACCTACTATGTACCCACCGTAAATAAAAACAAAAACATTTTACAAAAAGATGACATAAGAGGATGAATACTCTCATGATCTTAGTTTTACACATGGTAACACTGATCCCAAGAGGTTTAAACAAATTGCTCCAAGTCTCACATTTGGGAAGTGGCAGAGCTGGGATTTCCACCTGTCTTAGGGCTCATTCCTCACTGTTGAGACGTAGTCGACTTTTGTGCAATCTCATGAGTATCCTTTACTCTTCCTTTATTTCTTCTACGAGGTGCTTTTGCCTCCTTTCCACGAAACATTGGCATGGTCTAGGATCTACGACTCTGCACTTTTTTCTTCTCTTCCCCTTCCTCCTTTTAAAAATTGTTCTGACCATAGATCTTTCCTCTTGTCAATCATGTGTAGCTACCTTGTAGAGATCATGAGAGAAATGGACAGCTTGTTATCCAATAGGGGAATAGGCATATATATAAACAATAACTAGTGGCTGAGGTGGAGGAACAGGGTCGACCAGTTCTCCTACCCACCGAGTTCCATTCCATATTTAGTAAATCATCATGAATGGAACCAGTTTTGTGGCTTTTTTTTTTAGAGCTATCCAGGGGATTCTGGGAATCAGGAACCACTGGGGATCTACAGTTGGTCTCTGAGGTTTGAAATTGTTGATTCCTAGAACATCATAAAACTGGAGGATTTTGTTAATATAGATCATCTTTTTTGATTTGCTGCTTCTCTGAACTGAACTTCTATGGAAAAGAGGACCAGACCATTTCGTTAAGTCATTTGATTATTTTTTAAAGATGTATTTATCTACAGCCAGCATTTTAAGCTAGTAAGAAGGATGAACTAGACTGACGTTGTTTAGTGGTAATTTCGAGAGTCTCTGTTAGTTCTGGAAGGGGGTATGTTGCAAACTCTAGAAGGAAAACATTTGGAGACAGTGAGACATTTAATTTTAGCTGAGGAAGCCACATGCTACTTATGAAACATCCATTTGAGAACGGTGGCAGAGAATTAAACCCGACATGTCTTATTCTGGACTACTACCTAAACTGATAAACAAAATAAAATTACAAACACAGGGAAAATGGCTTTTAAAGATACTGGAAAAAAAATGAACAGATACGATCTGCTGGTAACTTTCTTACAATATTTTAATTCATAAATGTTTTAGTGAGGTTGAGGCTATCAGTTTCTTACTTATTTTTCTCTAGCCTGCTGTTATCAAGTGAGAGAAAATGTCAGTTTAAAACTGTCATGAAATTGCACTGAGAACCCCAGATGGGGCAAGTGTTTTCAGAAATACTTCTTGTTTTGGGTGCACACTTTGGGAGTCCCTCTAGTTGGGATGGAGAGAGGGTGTGAACAGCAACATGAGACAGATTCCCAGGACTCCAACCAAGAGACAACAAAGGCACAGATTCAGGAAGAAGCTCTCACAGAACTGGAGAGCCACTGGGGCTGAATGGAAAACAAGAGAAAGCTTCGTTTCACCCATCCATGAAGCTGACTGTCAAAGTCACGGAGAATACAGAACTATCTGGGGGATTTCAAATGAACATCAGACCATCCCTTGGAAACAGAGACATATTATGAAATTGTGTTGAAATCACCAATGCTGTCTGTGACAGAAAATGCAGAAGTGATGGATGGGAAGGTTACTTTGAAGTAAGAAAAAGGAAGGGCTGGGCACGGTAGCTCAAGCCTGTCATCCCAGCACTTTGGGAGGCCGAGACGGGCGGATCACGAGGTCAGAAGATCGAGACTATCCTGGCTAACATGGTGAAACCCCGTCTCTACTAAAAAATACAAAAAACTAGCCGGGCGAGGTGGCGGGTGCCTGTACTTCCAGCTACTCGGGAGGCTGAGGCAGGAGAATGGTGTAAACCCAGGAGGCGGAGCTTGCAGTGAGCTGAGATTGTGCCACTGCACTCCAGCCTGGGCGACAGAGCGAGACTCCGCCTCAAAAAAAAAAAAAAAGAAAAAGACAGACAGACAGATAGACAAGACAGATAGGTAGCAATTATTGATGATTCTATCTCTATCTATCATCTATGTATGTTTGCATCTGTTCATCTATCGATTGATCTATCCAATCTCTATCTATTGATCCAGTATTATGCAAGGGAAAAAAACCCATATAAAGAGCTGTCTTTTGAGTATTAGGAGACATCACAGCACTTAGTTAATTACCACATTCTCTCTATGTTCATTCTCCAGGTCAGCATGCTCCCTCTATGTGTGACAGGTGACCCTATCAGACTCCCTAAACTATTCCCCAAATAATTCATTCCACTGGCCCTGAAGTATTAAGCCTATTTGTATTAGTGATTGTAATTTTTAGATACCTTGAAAGAATACTTCTCAACAGATGATACATACATTTTGGTCTTCATGATAAAGGCAAATGAAAATTCATCAGAAATTACACTGAAAAAAATATTTTAGTTTCCACATTGAGAAAGTGCAGTTCTGGGCTTCTCTGGCCAATGCTCTATTGGAGGAACAGGCCTGTTGTTCTCCTTTCCTCCTCACATAAAAACAGGAGAGGAGATTCCTTGTGGTCTAAATTCACTTTAGGGCTCATGGACTTGGTCTGATGCAGAACTCTGCTTTCTGAGCTCAGCATAGATCCCCGGCTGTCGATACTGACAAGGGACCTCTCTATCGCACAGCTACTAGAGTTCAGGTTTAAAAGAAAGATCTTTTGATGAATCAGGTAGTTTCTGTAAAGGGATAAAGAAAGGCTTCTTTTTATCTTGTGCTTTTGTGACTTGATCGTGTATTGTTAGATGACCTATACGAATTTCATCTCTAGGGGCCTTCTTTACCGACAACCAATCATTTAAGACAAGAAACCAAACTTCCCAAAGTGTTCTTCTGGGAGAAGGTGTGTTCCCTCCACAGTCTTTGCTTCCCTGTGAGCTTGTCCGTTTCCTGTAAACTCACCCCACTGCCTGCAAAATGGGGTGATAGAGATGCTTCGATGGCAATTCATTCTGCAGACAGTGAGCTCCTGAGGATGGAATCTAGGAGGGCCAGGTGAGGTGGGCAGTCTTTTACAAGTTCTGAAGAGAAAGATCACGTGTTCAGTTGGTGCAAAAGTAACTGCGGTGTTTGCAACGAAAAGTAATTGTAGTTTTTGCAGTTAAAGGTAAAAGTAGATCAGGAGAAAAGCAGGAGCCAGTGTCACACACGGAAGAACAGCTGAGGAACAAAGACAGGGGGTGCGTGGTGAGAAATGAGCAGAGACAGAAATCAGACAGGTGAGGGGGGCACAAAAGACCCTGAAGCAGAAGAGAGAAATACAGAGACAGAGAGGTTTTGAGAATATGCATTTCTGACACTTCTGCTTCCTAACCAATCCATAGAAAGAGCACTGTACTTCACTCTCAGTCTTTTTTCTTTGTTTGTTTGTTTTGAGAGAGTCTTGCTCTGTTGCCCAGGCTGGAGTGCACTGGTGCAATCTTAGCTCACCGCAACCTCCATTTCCCAGGTTCCAGTGATCCTTCTGCCTCAGGCTCCAGAGTAGCTGAGATTACAGGTGTGTGCCACTATTCCCAGCCAATTTTTGTGTTTTTAGTAGAGTCAGGGTTTCACCATGTTGGCCAGGCTGGTTTCGAATGTCTGACCTCAAGTGATCCACCCACCGTGGCCTCCCTAAGTGCTGGGATTATAGACGTGAGCCAATGTGCCTGGCCTCAGTCTTTGGATATTTTAAGATATTTTCCAAGTCTCCTTAAAATAACCCCCTTTTCAAATGAGTTATTTTTAGAGAGATCCAGTACCTCACAGTCAAAGAGCCTTGTCTAAAATACATTCCTTACAAAGTGTTACTGTCAAAAACGTGAAGAACTGAAGGAGCTCTGGGGGAGTTCTGCTTGGCCAAAGGCCATTAACTTTGCATAAAATTGCCCGGGGAAGGGGTGCAAATAGGGTCTCCAATCATCAACCAGGGGGTTTGGGGAC
Organism: Colobus angolensis palliatus; assembly: GCF_000951035.1. Lineage (NCBI taxonomy): Eukaryota > Metazoa > Chordata > Mammalia > Primates > Cercopithecidae > Colobus > Colobus angolensis. Next base: position 3,297,946 of record NW_012119043.1, on the reverse strand, counting down.
TTGGGTAAGAGTTAATGTGCTTTAAAGGAAACTATGAAATGTGATCTATGTTGTCCACCTGGCAACTTCACACGAATACAATAGAAAATTCTAAGTAAGCAACACAGAAGGTTCTTTTTTTCAGCGCATCAGTAAACTGGATCAAAATGCAAATGGTTAATACAACCAGCCACAGCTCCTACTCAGAAAATTGACTTGCTGGAAAGAAAGGGAAGAAAAGAATGAGAGGGGGTTGTTTTAAAAGCAGTGCTGGCCTTGCTGTCCACTAAGTAGCTGTAACGGTATCACACGCCAACCCTACACTAGGCTGGCTCAACCTTTGCTCTATTTTGGGCAGCAGGAATTTGCTGAGACGTTAGACTGAAGACAGATTGCACCTTCATGGAGTGCTGCCTTTCACGTTCAGATGAATAAAAGTAACTGTTAAGTACGTTCAAGGAAAACATTGCATTAAGAATTTGTTAAAACTTGCACAGATTAAGGAAGGAAAGGAATGCTGCCAGCTTCAGTGATTTGGAACAATGGTGCTGAGGAACGCTATGCCTGGAGCACTGGAAAAAATTAACCATCACAGACTAATAAATAAGGCAGGACTGGGAAGTTTATGTAGCTGATCTCCTCTCTCTCTCTCTCTCTCTCTCTGTATGTGTGTGTGTGAGAGAGAGAGAGAGACAGCGTGTGTGTATATGTGTGTGTGTGTGTGTGTCTTCATCAACAAGGTAGTATTAGGTAGAAAAGGCAAATGGGTTTCTGCGTTTTCAGAACTGGATAGACCTGTATTTTGTGCCTGTATCTTATGTCGATAGGCAAGCAGATTAACTATTCTCAGTTTCATTTTCCTCATTAGAGATAATATTGCCATTTTGCTAAGCTACTGCAAGCAGTTGTTCTTATAGACAAGCGCTAGCAGGATTCCTGATTTATATTCTGTAATTTGTAGCTGCTACAAATATTACTGTAGCCACTATTAATAATAAAAATGGATGCATCGGCACCTGTAATGCAACACATGAGTATACTTTAATTCAGAGTCACTAATGAATGAATGGATGTTGGAACTACACCTGGAGTTAAGAAACAATTGTCAAGGGATAGGGAACACAAAGGGGAACCAGATGCAACTGCTGTCCTCAAAAAGTTCACAGCCTTGAAGGGTCCAAGACACAAAGAACCAGGTGAGTCCAGACAAATTCTAGGGAGCACTTCTAGTCACAAGCAAGCAAGAGTCTGTTCAAGTTTCTCACTTGATGCTCACTTCATACCCTTGACTTCATCCCTTCTATTTAGAGCTCTACTGAGTCTGCTAAGTATTCTTTTCACCCACACAAATGGTTCCAGTTACTTCTCACACAGAACAGACAGTGGATGCGTAGGTTAAAAAAGCTTAAATCAGGCCGGGCACGGTGGCTCATACCTGTAATCCCAGCACTTTGGGAGGCCAAGGTGGGTAGATCACAAGGTCAGGAGATGGAGACCATCCTGGCTAACACGGTAAAATCCCGTGTCTACTAAAAATACAAAAAATTAGCCAGCGTGGTGACAGGTGCCTGTAGTCCCAGCTACTCGGTAGGCTAAAGCAGGAGAATGGCGTGAACCCGGGAGGCAGAGGTTGCAGTGAGCCGAGATCGCGCCACTGCACCCCAGCCTGGGCGACAGAGCAAGACTCTGTCTCAAAAAAAAAAAAAAAGCTTAAATCAGAAGGTAACAGTGACTATAGGCATTCTCCCTCTTCCCCACTTGAAATATACTATTCATATGAAATCTCAACAAATTGGGGACAGACAAGATGGAGAGAAATCCCTAGATAGGAAGGAAAGACTGTTACAAACACCAAATAAACAAGGACCAAAGCAATGATTCCTCAAATCTATTCTGTCACTTTACCATCCTCACAAACCCATTCAAACATTCTTTGGGTTTGGGGTTTTTTGTTGTTGTTGTTGTTTTGTTTTTGTTTTTTGAGATGGAGTCTCGCTCTGTTGCCCAGGCTGGATTGCAGTGGTGCAATCTCAGCTCATTGAAACCTCCACCATCTAGGTTCAAGCGATTCTCCTGCCTCAGCCTTCCAAGTAGCTGGAACTACAGGCGCCCACCACCATGCCGGGCTAATTTTTGTATTTTTAGTAGAGATGGGGTTTCACCTTGTGAAAGGCTGGTCTTGAACTCCTGACCTCAAGCAATCCGCCAACCTCGGCCTCCCAAATTACCAGGATTACAGGCCTGAGCCATCGGGCCCGGCCTCCTTAGGTTTTCATAACAATATTTTAGGGTACCACAAGGCTCACAGTAGTGTTTCTCCAAACTTCAATCATTTGCCATATCTTTAGGTTTTGACATTTTCACCTTGCCACCTATATTATTTGTTTTCCTTTATCGTACTCTTTATGCTAAACACAATTTATTTTAAAAGATAAATCTATAAAATCAACCTCTGGTATAAATGAGACACTACTATTATTAACCGTAAATGGTAAGCAATGGTGCAAATATAATCACAGTGGTCTCCTGGAATTCTAGTTATTACAGGTATCCACTGAAACATGTGAGAAATCTTGTTGGTTTTGAATGCTACACAATGTGTTAAAAGAAAACTCAAAAAGGAAACACTTCTCCACCAAATGATTCTATCTTGTTTCCTGCTGTGTCTGTGGACCACCTAAAACAAACTTATAGAACTCCTAAAATCTCACTCATCCTTTGGAAAAACACTGGTTTTGACCACTGAAAGGGCTATTCCAAGATTACACAAAACAATTTCAATACAGCTCATCAAGAATTTATTAAACAACCATTAGGTGCTGGACTACATGGTGGGAGCTGGTGGACTAAGGATGGGCTTACAGATATGGATTGGCACTCTTCCCTTCCTCCACAAACTAGTCAGAAATTGGACGTGTAAATGTAGCAAATACTAACCACCATCATTCAAGACAGGGTAAGCAACATTGCAGTCACGAAGACCCCAACACATAGCTCAAAATACATGCGTATTTTCCCATTTGCTAAAAGCCCATTTCTCAAGGTTATCTGTTCCACGTTCTCTTCTCTCTGGAACTGCAAGTTGACAGAACCGTCATATCTAAGATATCACTAGCCTTACTGCTGAGGGAAAAGAGATAAAAATGAGGCACATACACACTCGTAAATTTTCCACTTGAAAGTGACATCCATCACTTATGCTCACAGTTCATTGGTCAAAGCACGCCATGGGGCTAACGGGGACAAGAATGGGGTGGGAGAATAGACTCACTTTCACGGAAAGGCTCAGAGACAGAGGTGGTTCACAGAGGAGTCAATATTTTCAGCAACAATAGGACCTACTGAATATTACAGTATAGAATGGAGATTTGAAGCCAGGTTTTTCGGAATTCTTGTCCACTGTGATATCCCTCTAACCAACCTGCCTCTATAAGGGAAAAAATACAATCAAATTTGAGAACACATACAATTCTCTGAAGACTTATTTGCAATCCAAGTGGAAGGACAGGCTTAAAAAATGGAAAAGCTGGATTGAGAGCATCCTGGCTAACACGGTGAAACCCTGTCTCTACTAAAAATACAAAAAATTAGTCAGGTGTGGTGGCCGGTGCCTGGAGTCCCAGCTACTAGAGAGGCTGAGGCAGGAGAATGGCATGAACCTGGGAGGTGGAGGTTGCAGTGAGCCAAGATTGCACCATTGCACTCCAGCCTGGATGACAAAGCGAGACCCTGTCTAAAAAAAAAAAAAAAAAAAAAAAAAAGAAAAGTTGTGTGTGCCCGTACCTACAGTAAGCAAGTGATTAAACATTTCTATGTACTTGGCTGGAGAATGAATTCAGATGCTAAAATGATTCTTTTGTGGGGAGGTGGGGATACAGAGGGATGAATAAAGGGTATAAAAACATACAAGCAATAAGATCTAATGTTCGGTAACACAACAGGGTGACTATAGTTCACAGTCATTGACTGTGTATTTCAAAATAACTAAAAGACTGGAATAAGATTGTTTCTAACACAAAGAAATTATAAATGCCTGAGACAATGGATACTCCAGTTACCCTGATGTGATCCCACTGTATGCTTATATCAATGTACCACAGGTACCCCATAAATATGTATACAAATATATATATATTTACTTTGTATGAAAATCATAAAAATAAAATTCTCTGGTTAATCTTTTAACCAAGGCATGAGCTCACAAAGTAAAGCTGCTCTGTCCTTACAATGGCCTCCCTTCCCCCTGCTTTTTCCTAGGATCTTAGAATACAGGGGACATCTGGGTCAGAAATAATTTAAATACTGACTTGCAAGGAAGAGCCTGATGAACCAAAAGACCTCTAAAATGCACTTCCAACCCTATGGACACAGTATTTTACCCAGAGGACAAATAGCAAAATAAAAACAACGTGGAGATAAAATTTCTGGGTAGACAGAGAGCACAATTGCAAGGGAATTTAATTTCCCCCTGAACTGAAAATGAAACCCAAGACACTAAGTGACTATATAAAGAGAACATTGCTTTGTAAGTGTTGACATCAGTAAGCTCCTTCTCCTCCTAGTTTGGATTTTCACAGAAAAATGAAAAAGTTTTCAAACAGCTTCAGTTCTTCATTGTATATTGCCAACTGGGTAACTACTTTGAAGAGTGGGCTGTCAGAAACACAAACCCATAAAGCATTGTCGTCCCTCATTTTCTTTTGATTTCTTTTTATTGGTTTTACAAAAGTTAATTATTTTTTGGGTAAAGAAATAAAATGTTCAAAATGTGACCACTACTGCCTACTGTTCTTAAATTCTAAATAAAACCTGTCCTCCAGGGAAATAATTGTAAAGCTTATGAGCTTGTTAAAAATTTTACACTAATTACCTGGGAACATCTTCCCCAAATCAGACACACAAGCAAACACCTCAAATTAATCACCCAAGCAAAAACCCCAAACAGAATAGGATGCAGTGATAAAAATGTTGAGTATGGGCCAGGTGTGGTGGCTCACACCTGTAATCCCAGCACTTTGGGAGGCCAAGGTGGGCGGATCACTTGAAGTCTGGAGTTCAAGACCAGCCTGGCCAACATGGTGAAATTCCATCTCTACTAAAAATATAAAAATTAGCTGGGTGTGGTAGCGAGTGCCTGTAATCCCAGCTACTCAGGAGGTTGAGGCTGGAGAATCACTTGAACCTGGGAGGCAGAGCTTGCAGTGAGCCGAGATTGTACCAATGCACTCCAACCTGGGTGACACAGTGAGACTCTGTCTCAAACAAACAAACAAACAAAAAATGATGACTATGGAAAGACAGCAAAAACAATCAAACCCTTCTAAAACTAGTGTTACTAAGTTAATTACTGAAGACCTCTGGCAGAATCCCAAGGGAAAAAAAAGTATGTGTATTTTTGTGTCTGTAAACAGATATAGAGAAATCACCTAATACACATGATTAATGATTCCAGGAACAGAAAAAGCCGGAAAAGATGATGAAAAGTTTAGAAAATGATCATTAGGTTTCATGGAGACTGCAGATGATACAACCGTTATCTCTTCTGCTTCTTGAAATCACAATGAACCCATAAGGCCAGGGAGAACTGTCAACGTCTCAATTTATTTCATTCAATGCCATTCTGTCCCACCATCAAAGCCCTTTATAATCCCACCACACTTTGAAACATCTTCGCAGGTAACACGGTTCTCCAACTACAGGTCATCACTACTCTACAGTCTCCTTCCAAGTACTAGAATTAGAGATGGAGGAGAAAGAAGTGCAAAACAGTACACCAGCAATAACAAGAAGAACAGCACAGTCAACAATAACAACATAAAGGAACTTCATGAGTTTGGTGAGGGGACATGATGATTTTGAAGCTGCAGGGAAACTGCAACTTGGACAACACGACGTAGTCTGGAGACTCATCAGTATACGGAAGGTCATCAAAGCAGGAAGTGGAAAAAATTATCACGAACAAGCGCAGTTTTTTTTTCATTTTGTCCTATTTTAAATTGATTACAAAGAAACAGTTTTACTTCCGCAGGCACCTGACCACATTGGCGAACTGACCTAATGCAACAAAATTTCAGAAGCATCTGTTTCATTTTTGCCGTATTTCATTGATTCTAAAGCAAACATTTCTTCACATTTTCATTCTTTTTCTTCTGTTTTTTGAAATAGAGTCTCACTTGGTTGCCCAGGCTGGAGTGCAGTGGCACAGTCTCAGTTTGTTGCAACCTCAGCCTCCTGGGTTCAAGCGATTCTTATGCCTCAGCTTCCTGAGAAGCTAGGATTACAGGTAAGCACCACCATGCCCAGCTAATTTTTTTGTATTTTTAGTAGAGACAGCATTTCACCATGTTGACCAGGCTAGTCTCAAATTCCTGAACTCAGGTGATGCACCTGCCTTGGTCTCCCAAAGTGCTGGGATTACAGGGGTGAGCCACTGTGCTGGGCCTACATGTTCCTATCTTGGAAACTGGAATGCCTTTTGCAATCAATAGTGGGACAAAATTTATATGGTAACTTTTTTCTTCAATGGTGACGCACACATAAGATGCTTCACTGGGCCAGGCTCTGTGGCTCACGCCAGTAATCCCAGCACTATGGGAGTGTGGTGGTGGGTGCCTGTAATCCCAGCTACTCAAGAGGCTGAGGCAGGAGAATCTCTTGAATCCTGGAGGCAGAGCTTGCAGTGAGCTGAGATCACACCACTGCACTCCAGCCTGGTGACAGAGCGAGACTCTGTCTCAATAAAACAAAAAAATGCTTTCACTGGACAGTCAACAGCATCCTTGATGCATGAAATCTCATTAGTAACTTTCACTCTTCTCAAGTCCATGCGGTTTGTGATTCTTGACAGCAAATAAATCAAGAGAAATCATTTTATTTTATTATTGGGTTAATAATGTGAACATTTGTGCTCCAATGTTGCATTGAGTAAATAGGATCCATTTCGTGCACGACTAAGGCTGGGTGCGGTTTCACCAACCTGGTGAAATGCCGTCTCTACTAAAAATACAAAAATTTGCTGGGTATGGTGTCAGGGGCCTGTAATCCCAGCTACTAGGGAGGCTGAGGCAGGAGAATCACTTGAACTCAAGAGGCAGAGGTGGCAGTGAGCCAAGATTGCACCATTGCACTCCAGCCTGGATGACAAAGCGATACTCTGTCAAAAAAAAAAAAAAATGTGCGTAACTAGATTTAATGCACCATTCTGGACCTTGTCATGAAAGTCTTCAGGAATCATTGTTACGAATACCAAAAGGTACTGTAGAACTCAGCTGTTACTAAAATGGGTTTTGGAAGCTCTTGCTTTTGACTCATGAGCATGCATCAGCAACCCCCAGAAGGCTTGTTTAATTCAGAGACACCCCAACCCTAGAGCTTCTGACTCAGTTTGCCTGCAGTGAGGATAGAGAACATGCATCTGCAGCAAGTTTTCAGGCGATGCTGATGCTGCTGGACTGGGGACCACATCTGAAAAACCACAGTTCTAGTTTTCCGAGGTGATGGCTCAGTCATTGGGAATTACTACCTGAGAATTAGGAAAGGAGGAGGCAGTCCAGTCGGACCTTGAGACTTTCCTTCTTCCGTTTCAATCAAAGCAGTCCTGATTTGATCTGTCTCTGCATCAGTTTCTGTGGGAGATTTCATATGAAATAAATGTTTTGCTGCTTTTCTAAAACATGACAGTAATTATTGAAATGGAAACAACCAAAGCTTTAGAGTAAGATAGATCTGGCCTGTGGTTTCAAGTTTTACCATTTAATACTTAATATATGCAGGTTGTTTTGTATTTTGTTTGTTTGTTTTTGAAACAGAGTCTTGCTCTGTCATGTACGCTGGAGTGCAGTGGAGTACTCTGGAATCACTCAACCTCCACCCTCCTGAGTTCAAGACATTCTCCTACCTCAACCTCCCAAGTAGCTGGGACTACAGGTGTGTGCCACCACACGTAGCTAATTTTTGTATTTTAAGTAGAGACAGGGTTTCACCATATTGCCCAAGCTGGTCTGGAACTCATGGTCTCAAGTGATTGGCCGCCTCAGCCTCCCCACATGCTGGGATTACAGGTGTGAGCCACCACGCCTGGCCAATTTAGTTTTTTTTTTTGTTTTTTTTTTTAAATTTTTAATGTCTTCAAAATGGGGGTAATAAAACATACCTGAGGCCTTACAATAACATAAGAGATGATATACATGCAACATGTCATTAATACAGCTCCTTGCAGATGGTGGGTGCTTAACAGTTTGTAGCCACTAATAATTAGAGTCTGATCCTTGCAGGCAAAGATTTTACTGTCTTTAATCCTTTTATAGACAAGTGGTTGCTTGCACTGACTGAGGGCAGAGCAGCTGTTGTCAAGTGACTTCAGAGGAAGCTGCCAGGTCCCCAGCCCTGGTTAAGCAAGGCTCAGAGTTGCAGTTGGGTTGCAGTACCTAGAGTTTGGAAAGCTGGACACACACTTATTGCCAGGCTCCCTGGGTCCCTGGCCTCTGCAGCATGGCTGATTGCACATGAGCCAGGAAGCATGCCCTGTGAGCAGAAGGGGCCTCGGAACCAGCTTCTGTCTGCAGTAGCTCAACTCGGCCCAGCATTAGATGCCTCTGTTCCTCTGCAGCTTATTACAGGTGCTTGCATAACACAGCAGCCACCACTCTGCAGTGGATGCTTAACAGGATCAGTTTGTCAGAAGAAGAAAAAATACCCCCTCCTTGTGTGTGACTCCCCAGTTTTCACGATCTCCCCATCTCCTCTATACTTTGGAACGTGGCCAGTAGCAATGTCATTTGTACCTGGAAAGTTGTTCCCCTCTAACTTCAGTCTCAGCTTTTATTAAAAACATTTAACATTTTGGCTACTACGAAGAAGGACATTAATTCCTGGGGGTGGGGTGGGGGGAAAGAGATAATAATAAAGAAAAGGAAAAAAAAAAAAACCTCTCCACTACTACATGTGTTTTCAGCTCACATTTATAAGAACTGTAGAAAACTTTGGGACTCTATCATTCTTAGAAACCATTTTATCTCATATTTGAACAGCCTGGTTGTGGGAGGCAAGGTTTCAATACTCACTACAAAGATAGAAATCTAGCTTTGAAAAGTTCTGAACTCAGACTAGAACAGCTTGAGGGTGTTACTTCAATATTTTCTCTTCAAGGTAAGCTGAGCAGTTACATGTGGCACTCTGCCATATAGGAAGATCCCTTTACACAACAAGTTATAAGTAAATATGCTTGCAGATGGGTGTCTAAGAGAAAGCGTCTAGTGAAATCAAATAAAACCTTTTACAACGTCTATGAACCAACACATTAATTAAATCGATTGGATTTTGAAATTTGTGATTTTAAAGGCTGTGATTTACTTGATTATATGCTTTTACAAACAAATCTGCCTTATGAACTCATTCAAATTCCCAGGGACTCCCACAGACAGCAGCATTAAGCAAGCAAAAAACAGGTCTAGGACAACTTAAAAAATAAAACCCACCGTGTAGCAAAGCAAGATTTCTAAGCTAAGTACTTTCTTTCTATTGCTTAGATTCAGAACATAAAATGTATCTTTAATATAAATGGCTACATCCCCACCTCTGCCTTAATGATGTCTTTGATATATACTGTAGCCATTCATACTAATTACATCATTAATAATGGTTTCTTTGAGAAGCCATCTATGAATACAGCAATGTCAGGAGACATATGGGTCATCTAGAGTATCTGCAGATTGGCCTTAAGAATTCACAGTCTCACCTTTAGAAATGGCAATTTATTGATTGCTAAAACAGGAGGGGAAGCTGCCTAAGACATTCTGGTTCAATTCATAACTCCTGATAAGTATAATGGAAAATAGGAACAGAGCAGGAAGATGGTTGTTCACTCGTGGGGGTGAACATAAAGCCTCTGAAAAGGCACAAAGAAACAGATAATTGATACCCCCAGGAATGCCACGAGCACCCTGGTCTTGCGTTTCTAGCTTGGTAAGGAATTTGTCTCCTTGGCTGCTGTTGGCTATGTTAGATTCCAAATATCCCGGACTGAATGGTTGCTACGCATACAGCCAATGGGCACCTGCCAAGTGCTAGACCCTGTACTGAGGACCCTGCAAACATGATCTTTTTATTTAATTATTTTTAATTTTCAGACAGAGTTTAACTCTGTCACCAAGGCTGCAGTGCAGTGGTGTGATCTCAGCTCACTGCAACCTCCCCACCTCCTGGGTTCAAGTGATTCTCCTGCCTCACCCTCCAGAGTAGCTGGGATTACAAGCACGTACCACCATGCCCAGATAATTCTGTATTTTTAATAAAGATGGGGTTTCACCATTTTGCCAGGCTGTGAAGAGAGACAATCAGAGAGGTTAGGTGACTAAACTGCAATTATACTGCTCACTGCTAAAAGTAGCCAGGAGTCCAAACAACAAGGATGAGACCCAGTGCACAGGTTGTTCCTTCTCATCATCCTCTGTCCTCTGCAAGCCTTCTCCCTCTCCCTCTCCCCACAGTAGAGACTACAAATAAATTGCCCAGTGTTGCCAGACCAAAGGGGCCAGGAAGAGAGAAGCTAGAGACAGAATTAATGAGGCATCTAAGACCATCAGCAGCCTTGATTTTTCTGCTAAATAATTTACATCTTAACCTGCAGGGAATAGGGGGCCATTGAAATATTAAACAGGAAGACTGACATCACCATTTTTCCAGAAACGAAGTCCAGAGTCTTTGGTGATTTTAATTTTTTTTTTAAATTTCTCCTTTATGTCTAATGCATAACCAAGTTCCCTTCTTTTTATACTATGTCAATTAGCCAATAGGAGCCTGTATCTGAATCCTATTATACAGCAACTCCAGCTGCCTAACTGTCACTACAGCTCTTAAGATTTTTCAGCCTCAGTTTCCTGCTCTGTAAAATAGGGAGAATAAAAGTACCCACTCTGTAGGTTATGTTGAGGCTCCAGTGAATAACGGTATATAAGCTCACGCCTGGCTCATGGTAAGCACCCAGTGTGATGTGTTAAATCGTCCCCCTAAATTCCTATGTTGAAGTGTTAACCTTCAATGTCTCACAATGTGACTTTATTTGGAGATGGAATCTTTAGAGAGGGAATCAAGTCAAAGTGAGGTCCTCAGAGTAGGTCATAAGCCAGCATGACTGGAGTGTTTACAAGAAGAGGAGTACGCATGTTTGGACACAGACATGCGTAGAGGGAAGATGATGTAAAGATGCACAGGCTCTCTATGTAGATGGCCCTCTACAAGCCAGGGATAGGCCTGCAGCAGACCCTTTGCTCACAGCCCTCAGAAGGAACTAATCTTGCCAAAACCTCAACTCTGGATGTTCAGTCTGCAGAACTGTGAGAGTAACTATGGTTTAAGCCACCCAACCTGTGGCACTGTGTTATGGCAGTCCAAGCCAACTAATATTGTCAATGTTAGGTTTTATCCCTTCCTTTGCTCTCTCCCTACCTAGGACCAATCTTGAGAATCACATCTAATTAATGCTTAGACTCCTAGCTAACCTTGCCTGTGAGCTTGTGAGAGCAAATGGGTTTCATTTTGTGTGCCAGCTCTGATCATCTATAGTCACTGCCTGGAGCATTGCATTGAGAAGGATGGCAAGGCCAGCTCACACTCAGTGGGTAACAATGCAATGATTGATTAGCAATGTCTGCCATAGGCACAGGAGGGGAAGGTGGAGGGTATGGGCCATGTATTTTTCAGCCCTGCCTAGGCTCTCACTGGTGTATTCATCTTGAAAAACTGTTATTAGACTGAATCTCCTAATGTAGCATTCACATCTTTTTGTCACTCTGTTGAACAGCTCCAAGTAGCTTATTTCTGTCAACCACATAAAATGTATATAGTTTGCTGTCCAGCAATTCCAACACATTTATATATTGATTTATTCATTCAATACAAGAAACACTATAATAGAAATATAATAATTACAATACAATGCAATCAAATACAATCATAATATAATCATCATCCAAGAAATCAAACTGACTCTGGAACATCAAGCTCAGTGCTCCTTTTATTTAGATTTCTTTACCGCTAATTTTATTTGGGTCGATTTCTTCCCCACCCTGCCTCTTCCAGTTCACATTTCAGACAGTCAACAAAGGAAAACAGCTTCAGGCCTCCTCTGAGTTCACATTTCTGAAGCTGTCTAACCTGACTAGCAAGGTTCCCGAAAATCTCTCTACCTGGCCCAGCTTTTGCATCATTTGTCCACCCTGGACCAATGACCAACACGGAGAAGAGCAAACCCTGATTGGCTGGACCTGGGTCACATGTTCATTCCTGTAGCAGGGCAGCGGGTTGCAGTGATTGGAGTGGAAAGGATATTACTGAACACCAAGGCAGTGGTCAGGAACAACAGAGGCTGTCTCTCTGACTGCCGCATCTACCCACCCAACCTTAGGTCTAATTTGTTTCCCAACGTTAACTCTGCTCTCACCCTCCTTGTCATATTGCTGCCCCAGGTGGGAAATTTTGCTCTCTTTTATGCCCTAAAAGAGTACGCAGATTTTGGTGAAATATCCCATGATTAGATAGCTGTGCATCTAACACCAGCCACTGACAAGAAATAACTTGAAAGGTCAGGGGACTACCAGGAAGATCCTGGAGGAGAAAGGAGTTGAATCTGGAGGAAAATTTAGTTGCACAGATGGAGGAAACAGAGGCACTTCAAGTATGAAACATTAAGACTATTTTGGAAGATTAACAAGTAAAGAAGTAGAAAGGTCACTGAACAGATAAAAGAAATGATGCAATGAACATTTAAATAATATTTTAAAAGAAATTATTAGATTTAACTGTGAGGCAAGATTGCACATTTACAAGATAATTCAACATGTCTCAAACCTCTTTGTAAATTTAGCGCCATAAACAGAACAGGGAGGGTAAAAATGCTTCCATTCCAAAGTCAAATCAGAGGAAGGGTTAGTAACGGCCAGGAACAGTTAAGTAGGATTCAGAGGTAGACTTTACTTCCACAGGAAAGAATATTATGATTAAACAGAGATGTACAACATAGTTAACTGGAATAACACAACTGGACCTTACTTGAAGCTCCCAAAACATCTCCTGACATATTGATGTTTAGTGGATGATACTGGCTTTAAAAATGGCAATGGAAACTTATGGTGAATCTACCCGTATAGTGAATAATCTAATTAACCTCTCTGTATCTTTGTAGCAAGGAAGTATGTAAATTGCAATTAAGGTCATGATGGGGTCATCGGTTAATGATATACACAAAGATGAAAAAACAGTTTTAAAAGTAAAGTGAAACTTCTAATAATTATACACCAGAGCATCCAATAAATATAAACAGGGCAGAGAGAGAGAGATGAAGTTAGGAAAGACAGGAGACAGAGTGTCTGAAGTTAATTATAGCAAATAAAATTTACAGCATATAGTGTTGAACTGCCCTTCAGAAAACAGACTGATAAATAAATTCACTGAAAGCCAATTCCACAAAAATCAATTCACTAATAACAAAAATATCATATTGCTGGAAAACTTATTAAAAGGGCTGGTATTCTTGCAGCCATTTTGTCAATGATTTGTCCTGCTGAAATGAAGGTCAAACTGTAATATATTCAAGCTATTAGTTCATTGGCTTTCTGAAAACGTCTTAAAAGAGTGGACTGAAACACCACTACGGTTGTGATCAAATGGTTTAGTAATCTGGGCTTTGCTTATTAGCATTTGTATGTATTTATTTATCTGAGTTTTAATATCCTCCTGTAACACAGGAAAAAAAATTCTAGCCTTCTCTTTAACTTGAAGACGGTACTGGGAGAACTATCAAAGACAGCTGTTAATTTCTCTCTGATCCTTAAAACTTCAAATAGGTTTTTCCAGAAACCTCTTCCACAGTTTGTGAAAAGCCCAAGGCACTTTATAAAATTTGTGCAGACTGTCAGGGTCCTTACACTCTCATGGGATATATCAGGTTTCCATTTCTTGCCCTTGTTGAGTTTCTGTTACTTTCTCTGTTTCTTGCTGTGGAGTTACCTTTGAATTAAACTGACGCTAACACGAAGCACAGTGACTTTCCTTGACAACAAACACACAAACAAAATGTTCACATGAGGACACTGCATGTGTCAGTCAGGATACACCAGGTCATGCTGTGGCAACAAATGACTCCAAACCTCAAAGGTTCAGGAATAACAACAGTTTATTTCTTGCTCATATCACATGTCTATCATGAATTTTGTGGAATGAGACAGGATGGTGTTGCTTCTCAAAGACTCTCGGCAATCTAGGATGAAGGAAAAGCCATCATCTCAAATATCTCTAGCCACCATGTCAGAGGGATGAGAAATTTCTAGAAACTCTCGCATCAGCAATAAAATGTTCCAGCATCTGTCACTTTCATTTATAGTTCATCGGCCAGAACTAGTCTCATGGCCCCACTCAAACCACAAGAAGTTCAAGCAGTGCCCAGCAGGGAAGAGAGAGAATCCTTGTTGATGAGCCTGCATGGTGACCATACAATATATTGCTTGGGGAAGTTGAAGGATTCACATTATAGCAACACAAGTATTAGCTATCACTTCTCTTAGAGGTGCTTGCATACAGGCCACCATATATCTCACCCAGTCTCTCTTCTATCTCTCCTACCCTCATGTGTCTTTCAGCTCCATCCCTCTTAGAAGCCACAACATCCTCAAATTCCTCCTATATGCTTAAGCGGAATGACTCGGCTCTCTGAAGCACTTATCCCCTACTTTTTGCTAATCCAAGACTCTGTGTAAATTTTGTAACTACCATTTGCAAAAACCTAAGTTCTTTGTCTGGAGGCAATCCCTTCCCTATTCACTCTGAATGGGTATTTTGGGTATAGGAAGAAGACTGTTAGATGAATTACTCTCCTAGTTACACAAGCAAAATGTAACTCTGTGTGTTAAAGCAATTTATACAATTTAAAAGTCCTATAGAAATAATTCTTACCATATTGGAAACTTCTCTGGGCCTCTATTGTTTCACTGCTTGCTCTGACGATATCAGTGTGGGCTTGTCCATAAAAATGCGCTGTGAACTCTAAAACAGTATGCAAAACTGCAAAGACACAGATATTGTTGCACACACATAAGACTCTGTGGCTGTGAATTCAGAAGTTGTTCCAAATTGCAAGCCCTGAGAGTCAATGCTCCTTTTCCGTGTGGTCGCAGTAAGTAGGCATTTTGTGGTCTGATATCAAGTAGAAGTCAAGCTTCCCCACTACTCTGGTTTTGTCTGTCTTTGTGATTTAATAATGCAGTCCATATTGGAAGATGATGTAGTTATGTCAGTTATTAGAGAATTACATTTTTGTGTTCTGCTAAAGGGAAGCAAAGATTAGCTCTGCCAGATGCACACATAAAACTAGATAGAGGCATACCTCCAAGTCAACCCATCCATCTTTCTCTAGGACATGTCAACATGTGGGATTTTTGAAATATGGACTGTATTAAAAATGTTAAATGCACTTTTTAAATGTAACCGCTGCAGAAATAAGGTATCTTTTTTTCATTCATCTGCTTTTTTTGTTTACTGTTGTTTGGTGTTATTTTTCTTCAGCAGGACTGTCTATGCTTGTTAAGCACCAGTAAATGGCCAGTTATGAAGCAAACACAAAATATACATATGAATATTTAATAAGAAACAATAGCAGAAATATAGTGTGCATTTGTTGCTCCACTGGAAAACTATATTCATTATTCTACAAATTATTCTTCCATAAATATTTCAGAAACTTGAAAAAAGGTTAGAATAGTGTACCCAGTACTTGGTGGGCTAAAAGCACTTTTGCATCTACACTATAATGAATGCCAATCCCAATGCCACAGCTCACATCTGAAATCCATCTTTTGGTCAGTTTTAGGAGATAGTTATTTCATGTTTTCTTGTAATGCAAATATAAATAAGAAAAAAGCGCACCAATTACCATGCAGGGACTATGGGTTCTTTCTTGATCAGATGGCAGATAACAAGTTCCTTGGTTCTAGTCAAGATTAAGAAATCGAACCCTAGCTGTGAAATGTACTTCGAGAAAAAAAAAATAATAAATGCAAGTCTTTTATACTAGTATGGTGCATCATAAAGTCCAAGGCTTCTCAGTTTATTAATTTTTATAGAAGCGACTTAATTTTTTGCAAACAAGTATTTATTAAGTGCCTACTATGTGCTAGGTAGTGTGCTATGTGATGAAGACAAAATAGTGACAAAAACCAAGGTGGTGATTTTTGGTATCACTTCATTTTTGAAGAGGGACTTTGTTTCAGCTAATTAACTTTGCACAGAATACAGGCTCATTTCAGGGGTTGGATGGTATCAATATTATTTTTCTTTGATGGTGTAATAGTCCACAAGTCATTCATTGTCCACTGAATATGGTGACCAGGAAGCAGTTGGATGATTCTAGAACAATTCCCAAGAATAGAAAGACTGGATGTAAGGATCCAAGATGGATTTTGTTGCTGATTCTTTTTGTTTTGCTTTGCTTTGTTTTTTTCTTTTTTTTTTTGATAGACGGTCTTTCTCCCTCTGTTGCCCAGGCTGGAGTGCAATGGCACAACCATGGCTCACTGCAGCCTCAATCTCCTGGGCTTCCTTCTGGATCAAGTGATCCTCCTGCCTCAGCCTCCTGAGATGCTAGGACTATAGATATGTGTTACTATGCCTGCTTTTTTGTTGTGGTTGTTTAATTATTATTTTGGGGGGCAGGGTCCACTCTGTTGCCCAGGCTGAAGTGCAGTGACATGATCACAGCTCACTGCAACCTCCACCTCCCGGGCTCAAGTGATCCTCCCACCTCAGTCCTTTAAGTAGCCTGTACTCCAGCCATGCACTATCATGACCGGCTAATTTTTTTGTATTTTTTTCTAGAGGTGGGGTTTCACCATGTTCCCCAGCCTGGTCTTGAACTCCTGGCCTCAAATGATCCTGCTGCCATGGCCTCCCAAAGTGCTGCTGTTACAAGCATGGGCCACCATGCCCAGCTGTGGTGTTGCCTCACTTAGGCTACCAGAGAAGGGGAACTTACAGTATCAGGAAAATATAACTTCTCCTATGTTAAAATTATTTTTATCCAGATGTGGTTCAACTCTAAACTTCTCTGCTAAAATAAACAAGGCCTTAACATGTCTACTATTTTCCTTAACCACAGCCTTGCTTCAGACATAAACATAATTTGTAGTCTTTGCCGGAGCACTGAAGTGATGTATACTGCAGTTAATGGTGAGTCAAAAAATTCAAAGACTCCCAGCCAATTTTGTGTGAGTCACGGAAAGAAGCCACACATTACAACTGAACCCTGAAAAACCACCACCAACTGGAGAGACGTGGGTCACATCGGACAGGAGAGGTCAAAGCTGTGTATCAAGGACAGAGTAAAACACAAATATTTCTCTAAAGAACTCACCCCCACCATAATAAGTTGTATTGTTTAGACAACCTAAAAGTGTTCAGAGACACTGAAATTTCCTGAATTACAATAGTTATAATATCATCATCATCAACAGTAGCACTATAATAACTACAAAGATGATCATGTGCATAAGCATTGTAGGTGTTATACGATTAAATGGTATAAGCAACTTAGGGTAACACAGTCAACAGGTAAGGTTACAACCCACATTTTGAGTCTTTACATTTTTCTTCCATTCCTTGACCACACTTGTTCCCACTCACAGCTTCTCTCTGTTTTCTGCCCAACTGGGAATCGTTTTTAAGATGAGTGGCATGGGCTATGAAGCCAGGCTTCTTGGTTTCTTTTATTTCATAACAATGTTTTTCTTTTATTATTATTTCAGTACTTTGGGGGAAACACGTACTGTTCTTTACATGGCTAAGTTCATTAGGTGTGATTTCTGACATTTCCGTGCCCCCATCACTCAAGCAGTAGGTACTCTTTTATCCCCCACCTCCCACCCTTCCCCTCAAATGCCCCGAGTCCATTGTGTCATTCTTATGCCTTCGTGTCCTCATAGCTTAGCTCCCATTTATAAGTGAGGATATGTTAGTATATTAATACAATATCATGTAACTCAGGAATGGAAAACCAGATAAGCTGTGAGATGCTTGGTTTTCCATTCCTGAGGTACTTCACTTAGAATAACGGCCTTCCACTCCATCCAGGTTGTTGTGAATGCCATTCTTGATGGAGTCTTGCTCTGTCACCCAGGCTGGAGTGCAGTGGCCTGATCATGGCTCACTGCAACCTCCACCTCCTGGGTTCAAGCAATTCTCCTGCCTCAGCCTCCTGAGTAGCTGGACTACAGGCACCTGCCACCATGCCTGGCTAATTTTGTATTTGTAGTGGAGATGCACTTTCATCATGTTGGCCAGGCTGGTCTCAAAAATCCTGACCTCAGGTGATTCACCCACCTCAGCCTCCCAAAGTGCTGGGATTACAGGTGTGAGCCACTGTGCCTGACCTATTTAATCCCTTTTTATGGCTAAGTAGTGTGTGTGTATACACACACCATATTTTCTTTATCCACTTGTTCATTGATGGGCATTTGGCCTGGTTCCATACTTTTGCAATTGTGAATTGTGCTGCTATAAACACTTGTGTGCAAGTGTCTTTTTCATATAATGACTTCTTTTCCTCTTGGTAGGTACTGGATCAATTGGTATTTCTACTTTTAGTAAAAATATGAAATGCTTCACAAATTCCCATGTCATTGTTGCACAGGGGTCGTGCTAATCTTCTCTGTATCATTCCAATTATAGTGGCTGTGCCCCCGAAGTGAGCAATGGTTTCCTATTTCAGATACTATGCTTCCTAGCTGTCTGACTTTATGCAAGTCCCTTAATGTTTCAAAGCCTCGGTTTCCTCATCTGGAAAATGGCAACAACAAAGCTCACAGAGTTGCTGCAATAATTAAGCAAGAAAACACTCGTGCATCTGATTTTCATGGTGATGACGACAATGAGAGCATGATAGTGACAGTGACGATGATGATGCCATAAATTCTCACATTTTCCACCTAAACCTATGAATGGAGAGAATCTCTCGGCTGGTGTAAAATCTCACAGAATCCCAATAAAAAGTAGATGTGTAATGTGTTTAACTCAATAGTTTATGCAGGAAAGTTTTTCTTTTTTTTTCAAGCTGAAAATAATTACAAGAACACAGCTATAATTCACTGTCATAGCCTTGAGGAAGCTTCATGCAATTGCAGAAGATACACATAAAACTGAAAAATTGAAAGCCTATTTGAAATATGTAGTCATAGTGAGCACTTCTTGTTTAATTGCATTCTGCTTACATAACTAAAAGACCTAAATTAAAGCATAATCATGTCTCTAATGATTTTACACTCTTTTTCCCCCTCCAACATAAGGAAGCTCAAGGTGTTACAAGAGTTATGCTTTGGGACCAAGATAACTAACGCATTAATTAAACATCCATTTCATACGTTTACTTACATAAATGAAAAAGGAGGCAAAAATCTCTACTCCTAGTTTATTCCTTCTTCACACTTCAGGAGGAAGGTTTGCTATAGATTATTTTTTTTTTCCAATGCATAGAAACTAAAAGTTTCTCAAGTAAGAAATACCAGGTATATATTTCAAAACTTTGGGTGGCTTTGCATAGCCTCAGAAATGCTGAGAATATAGAATACACTCCAGTATATCTAATTATCTTTATAAAATCTCTCAGAATCAATGGCATTATACTCAAGACCAGCTGTGGCCGGGGAACTCAAACAGAGCAAGTGTCAGGGAGGTTACTGAGAAGTATGGCTTTCTTCCTAATAGCACGATTTTTATGGAACATAGAGTTTTTGAACTGTCATATTCTGTTAACTCTTTTAAAGACCCAAACAGAGTTTAACCATTTTGTTTGAAGCAATCAATTCAACTCTATTCTCAGTTATTATTATTATTATTATTATTTGCACTTTTAACTCCTAAAGGACAAAAAAGGCAGGTTTTGAGACACAACTGTAAATCTAGCTCACCTTGGATTCTAATTTTGCTAGCACAGGGTGCAATGATTCTACTTTAACTGTTACCATTGCAGGAATATTCAAAGCAGTGGCACATTAACTGGGTGTTTTGTTGCCCTTCCAAATGTTTTTTTCTCTTTTTAAAGAATGTTTCCAATATAAACAGGAACCAGACTTTCAAGTAAGAGAATTCGACGGAATTCAGGGAAGCCTGAAACCTAAAGAAAGGGGCTAATTCAGCTGTTTCCTAAGTTGAGTTTTTAGAAACAGTTCATAAAGTGTTAAAAGGTGATGGGTTAAAAAAAAAAACAGAGCTATGGTCATAGTAAAGCTATTATTACTATGAGAAAAAGAGAAACAGAGAGGAGGGAGAAAGGAAGAGAGGGAGATAGACTGCAGAGAAGCAAAACTACCCCAAGTTATCCAACTGGCTAGATGTGTTGTATTCATTTACACGGTAGTTATTAAGTCTCTACTATGTGCTGGTCTCCATGCTAGGTGCTAAGCATAAGTTGGTGACTAAGACATACATAGTACCGCTCTCACAGTTTTCCATTTGGTGAAAGAGGGAGGGTATCATATTAACACATAACAGGTACCATTACAACGATGCTACGAAAAGACAATCAAGGGTATGTAACTGAGAGGCTTTCCAGAAATGATGCCTACACATAATCATAATGAACAATGGGATTGATTATACAAAGTGTTTCAGACATCCCCATGCTCTACACCCAGAGACACAGACACACACACACACTCTCTCTCTCTCTCTCTCTCTCTCTCCCTCTCTGAAAGACCACGGATCGTGAAAAAGTGCCATCAGATGTGGATTTAGGACATGACAGGCTAAGCAGCAACTGCACCTTGAGGGCTACTGACTGAATTTCCAGACTTGATCCTAAAATCAGTGGGAGGTATAGTAGAAATTTCAGCAAGCATGATGGTGATCATGTAACAGAAAATCACTCTTACTGGTATATGCAGAATGGATTAATGGAGACAAGAGTGAAGGAAGAAAGGCCAGTTTAGAAGTGTTGACAGCAGTCCAGGCAAGAGGGAAGTGTGGCTTTGGTCAGAAGAATAGAGGGAGAATGGAGAGAAGCAAAAAGTTTCAGTCAATAATGAAGAGGGGACAATTCATTGGACTTGATCTTTGGGCATGAGGGATAAAGGTGAGGAAAGAGTCAAGAGTGATTTTTCAGGCTAGGCGTGGTGGCTCACGCCTGTGATCCCAGCACTTTGGGAGGCCGAGGTGAGCAGATCATTTGCCCTCAGGAGTTTGAGACCAGCCTGGCCAACATAGTGAAACCCCATGTCCACTAAAAAATACGAAAATTAGCCAGGCATGATGGCACATGCCTGTAATCCCAGCTATTCAGGAAGCTGATGCAGGATAATCAGTTGAACCCATGAGGGGGAGGTTACAGTGAGCCAAGATCATGCCAATGCACTCCAGCCTCCAGCCTGGGGGACAGAGCAAGATTCCATCTCAAAAAAACAAAAAGGGTCAGAGATTTTCAGACACATGGAATTAAACTTCAGTTGGTTTATTCAAAGAAAAGAAAAGAATAGAAAGAAAACAAAAGAAAAATACCTTCATCAAATTCCATCCTAAAGAATGTAAGAAGAAAGATAAGTCAACTGGTCCATTCCTAAGACTCTGCCTACTTTATATGCATCTGTGCGTTCATTTGCTTTCCAATATTTAATGAGCATCTGTTATTCACCTGATACTGGGCTTCATCGACTTACATCCAAGTCCACAGGAATATGGACACTTTTGGATAGAACTGGAAAAAGTCTGTATTTTTATTCTCTTTATAAATAAGTTTTAATTCATGCCTCTCAAAGTTAGGGCCTTTTATTAGTGACTGCAAATCTCAGAGAGACAAGAAGTCATAAGAATCTGAAATTGCCTTATAAATTCATTGCCAGTAGTGAAACAGTTGTTTAGTTTGTTGAGGGGCTGGGGTGGGCAGGAGTTTTGGTGTTGAAGTAATTATTGAACATTACTGAACCAAATAATTAAACTGTGCTGTAAAATTATGGTTATGGTAATATTCCCATCATTTGTTTTGTTTCTGCTCATCTAAATTATGATTTTTTTTTGTTATTGCTTTGCAAAGCTACAATATAACAGTCAAACCTGAAATTAAAACCAACCTGCAAAAGTTATACAAGGTGATCCAGTATGTTCCACTAGCAATTATTCATGGCAAATAATATTGCGAAGCTCTTAAATCCTTGTTGTAAAGCTAGCCAGACGTGCGTCAACTTAAACCTGAGATATTTATAGGTATCAGAAGTGAGGTACGATTTGCTGAAACAATCAAAATGCAAAGGAGATGTCTGAAAATCCAATGGGAGCATCTTGGAATATCAGATTTCTGTTTCCTAGCAGTGCTAAATTTCAGTAGTGCTGACAAGGAAAAAGGCACTGATTTTTTCAAGTGACCAAAGGGAACGCTCTCTCCTTCACTGCCCCACCCCAAGCTGCTAACTCTTTGCTCTGCCCACAAAATTCGAGGTGAAATAAGGTTTTCAGGCCAAACCCTAAACCCATTTCTTAGCACCTTGGGAAAACGAGGTGGTCCAAGAGCCTTATGCAAAAACCATCATTATCATCATCATCACCACCATCCAGAAAGAAAGAACTGAAAGATATACATAGATCCTCACAGCATCAACATAAGAAATGTTCCCTTTGATCTCTTATTTTATAGGTCCTAGAATTAGTGAGCAGTCCCCCAGGTGCTGAGATGATGTAAGTAATTTATGGCTTTGAATTGCTTTTAGTGTGGGGAGACATATACATTCTGAACAGATTCCCCTTCATTCCTGATTCCCGTGAAGCAGTCAGCTCATGTGTCTTCAAAACCAACCAGAATTAAGTAGTTGGAAATTCCACATCAAGCTAATGCTGTTTAGAATTCTACTCATTTCCAATCAGTCAACACGGTTCTCTAGAGTCACATGGCTTTGCAAATGGGATGAATGTGTGTCCTAGAATTTATTTTGAGAAGCATAAAAATCCTAGTTCTAAGACATCAGAGTTGATAAGATTCCGATTATATTTTTCCTGTTCTCCCTTTCTCTATTCCATCCTACTCTGTACAGAAATTAATGTTAATCTCCTTTTATGAACAAAAAGGATTCATAAAACCCTTTTATATGTGTTGAAAAACTCAGGGCATTTACATTAAAGAAAAAACTCAAAAGACAGTAAGTGAACTCCTTCCTAATACAAGACAGCTAGCATAGTAGTTAATAACAGAATCTGGAGTTTGAAAGACCCACGTTTGACTTCTTCTCTGCCTACGACTGTGAGATTTGTCAACAGTGACCCTCTGAGCTCATTTCTTTATCTGGCAGTGGCAAGATATAAAAAGTATTTACTTGATAAGGTTCTTATAAGGAACATATTGACACCAAGCACTTTGCACATATAGGTGGTCAGCAAATGTCGGTGATAATGGCAAGTGGGAGAAGGAAGAGATTAGAGTGCAAAGCGACAGAAGATATGACAGGCAAGCAGGAGACAAGATGCATCAGCCAGTATGGGCTACACAATGCTGCTATAATAGCCCCTGAAGTTAGTGGCTTATAACAATTAAAGTTTATTTCTTATTTGTGCCATGTGCCTAATATAGGTTGGCTGGAACTTTTGCTTTTTGTACTCACTCAGGGACATGAGCTGACAAGACGGTTTATCTCAACTCATGTATCCAAAAATCTCTCAAAGCAAGGGCTAGAAAATGTGGTAAATCACAAAATGTCATGTCTAGCATCCACCTAGAAGACAGTCATATCACCTCCCTGCATATTTCATTAGTCAAAGTAAGTCACGTGGCCAAGCCCATCTTTCAAGGTGCAAAAAGATGCAATCCTATCACCTATCTTTAAGAAATATTGGCTGGGTGCAGCATGCTCATGCCTATAATCTCAGCACTTTCAGAGGCTGAGGCAAATGGATCACCTGAGGTCGGGAGTTCTGACTAGCCTGGCCAACGTGGTGAAACCCTATCTCTAGGAAAAATACAAAAACTAGCTGGGTGTGGTGGTGTATGCCTGTAATCCCAGCTATTCAGGAGACTGAGGCAGGAGAATCACTTGAACCCGGGAAGCAGAGGTTGCAGTAAGCCAAGATCGTACTACTGTACTCCAGCTTGGGTGACAGAGTGAGACTCTGTCTCCAAAAAAAAAAAAAAAAGGAAAAAGAAATTATAAACCAATAAATGTGAAGCATTGGCTTGAATCTGACTTTCTTACCTTGCCCTGGCAATTTTACCAGTTTGAACACTAACCCACAAGAAAACTTACAGAAATGTCTCTAGATCCATAGTCCCTTTATAGACACTTATCTATCATAGATGAATCCACTGTTTTACCATCCAACCACTTCCTGTGTCCACTGCTGCTGACCAGGAAGTACTTCTGTTTCTATAAATTAAATTACCTGGAGGCTGTAACATATGGCACTGAGAGACTTTAATGAAAAAAAAATGGGAATTATTTGCTAATGTAAAATGAATATTTACTATTTATCAGTACTTTGATCAAAATTTCACATATTAATTTTCTCAACACCCATATGGGAAAAACATTACTATCATACCTATTTTTCAAATAAGTTAACTGAAATATAGTAGTTTTAGCTTCTCAGAAGAAGCAAATAGAGAAATCAGAATTCAACTGCCAATTTGTCTGTTCAGCATGCTTGACCTTCTATATTTGATTACTCTCTTGTTTAAGAGGGCTGCTATGGAATGACTGTATAATACATCGTTGAAACTAGGACACCTGTCAGCAGAAAGGAGGATGTTAATAATTACACTAGGATCAAGGGATAAACAGGACTTGCTCTGAGCAAATCTAAAGGTAATGATGCCACGGGTAATTGACACATTAATTGATAAATATGTGTTGGATCCCTTTCTGTCTTTTTTTTTCTTTTCGAGACAGAATCCTGTGCTCTGTCACCTGGACAATCTCAGCTCATTGCAACCTCTGCCTCCTGGGTTCAAGCGATCCTCCTGCCTCAGCCTCCCGAGCAGCTTGGACTACAGGTCTGTACCACCACGCCTGGCTAATTTTTGCATTTTTAGTAGAGATGAGGTTTTGCCATGTTGGCCAGGCTGGTCTTGAACTCCTGACCTCAACTGATCTGCCTGTCTCGGCCTCCCAAAGTGCTGGAATTACATGAGTGAGCCCCCACGCCTGGCCCCCTTTCTTCTGTTAATCCTCATTAGTTTCTCAGATGAACAAAAATTCTTGATTATAAAGATCATTAAAGACAATCACTACCCCAAGAGAGGTTATTCCTTACACAAAACCATCATCAGAGCCAATAATGATCCAGAAGGAGCTCTATCCATACTCATCAGAAAGAAAAAAAAAAAGAAGTGGTTTTTTTTCCCTACAGAAACACTTATATAGCTTCATGCTTTTCTTTGCAAGACCAAGATGAAAACTCACAAAGCATCTGCACTTTGTACATCTCCAAGCTAAAACCTGACTGCTTTATGGGAAATTTTCACTGGAAGTGTTCTTGCTGGTTAGAATGCAATCTTTAAATACAAACTCACAGTAACAGCAAGACATAGAAGTTTTTTCTTTAAAGAATAGCTAATACAGACTGTAACTAGAAGGTTTTCTGTATGTTTAAAACAGTATGATGATAACCTTTAGATACTGTCACGTAGCTAAGGACCCATCAGGGCTGGTTTTCTTATCTTGATGCTTTGTGTGGCAAGTACTATACATGCAAAAGTTACAACCTTAGAAAATCCTAACCATTAAAAAAAAGTCCTTTGTGAAACACGCTTTTTGCATTATATATTTTTTGCTTAACACAAAGATGCAGATGGGAAAGACACTAGAAGTCATGGAGATGATGGATATGGTTTGATTTTTTTTCTTCTTTATTAGACCCATCAACAGAGTTCCATTATTACACTGTAAGAAGTGATGTATTTCCTTGTTTCATCATAGCTTGAAACTTAAAGTCCATCAGCCACCCTATCCACAAAAATGAAAAGTGGTAGGAAAGTAGTTTACATTTCCCGAACATTAAAAAATAATGAGAAGAGATTGAAGTAATAAAGAACTAACAGAGATAAGGTGAGCAAAGCTGTTTTATAATATAAAGAAAAATGCATATTAGATAGAAAAAGAGCCGGGAAAAGTACAGGGGAATTATTTTACATAAAAATATCATCTTTTGGCTTCTATTTCAACCCAGATTTATTCTTTTCTTTCCAGATTTATTCAAAGATGTTGTGCTAGCCAATACTACTCCCTCTTTTTTCCCTGATTGTTTCTTCTATGCATTTCTTACATGATTTAGACATTACTGGGCAAGAACCAAATAGGTTGGCTTTTTCATGTCATGTTTTAACACCAAGTTACTTAGAAGGCAAAAGACTTGTCAGGAAGAAATAAGCCTACATGCAAAAAAGAGAGAATTGTACCTGAAAATTCTCAGTGTGCAACTGTTATCTAATTCTGCTTACAAATAAAGCAGGAAAAAATACAACAAATAAACCCATTTGTGAAAAGTGATAAAATAGCAAATGAGAAGCAAAATGAGAAGGTAAAATGAACTTATTAATTAAATGAATTAGGGAACACTATGTTGTCACACATCATGAAGAAGAATAAATATTAGTGCATAGTATCTTATTAAATTAAAAAATAATGGGTCACAAAATATTATCTACAATTAATACAAATTGTATTTCTAACACCCCATACAATTCCTGGAACATAGTAGCAAATAATTAACCATGTGTTAAAAAATATGAAGATACCTTGGTGTGTGGGGCTAGAAAGGAAATATCAAAATGGTGCACACTAATCATAAACAGTGGTAAAATTAGAAACGATTTTTCTTGTGTTTTTCTGCATGTTTCATGTTATGTACAATGAACACATATTATTGAAGTAATTATTTTAAGTACTTGAAAAACCTACTCCGGGTCGGGCGTGGTGGCTCAGTCTGTAATCCCAGCACTTTGGGAGGCCAAGGTGGGTGGATCACCTGAGGTCAGGAGTTCGAGACCAGCCTGACCAACATGGCAAAACCCCACCTGTAGTAAAAATACAAAAATAACCCAGGCATGGTGATGGGCACCTGTAATCCCAGCTACGTGGGAGGCTAAGGCTGAAGAATCGCTTGAACCCAGGAAGTGAAGGTTGCAGTGAGCCAAGATCGTGCCACTGCACTCCAGCCTGGGCAACAAGAGAAAAACTCCATCTCAAAAAAAAAAAAAAAGAAAAACCCACTCCAACATTGGCACTGGGATTGAGGAACAGGGTTCACTTTTGAGTCTTGTGTTTTCAATTTATCACCAAAAAGAAAAACCAAAAACGTCCCTCTTATTTTGATGGGTATCCATTTACACGACATCAGAAAAAATGGGAATTGGCCTCAACAAAATATCTAGGTAGTACATGTCTCTCCTCATTGTTTTTAAACCCACATTAGAGGAAAAATACACTTAAAAATATAGCTTGAACAGAGCAACATATTCTAGGAAGCAACTTTTTCGTCAGGATTCCATACATTATTAAAAGGCTTTAAAAGCCAATTTGGAATTTTCCATCCTGAACAAAATGAAACATTTGAATTAGATCCTTGATTCCCAAATATCCTGCCTTTGACAGATCCAGCCTGTTTTGACATATTAGCCCATGATTTAAAAAAAAAAAAAAAAAAAAAAAAAAAGCAAGGGGAGAATACGGGGGTTTAAACCTAAAGCTAAATTTTTAATTAAGGTTTTTTCTTTTTAATGTTATTTTGAGATTATGTCATTTCTACTTTTTTGGCCATGATGATGTCATTTCTTTTCTGAATTGTTGTTGATTTCACAAAACGTCTGTGCCTACAAAAGTAAAACAAACAGCCTTCCTTTATTTTACTCTGAATTTATTATTTTTCAAATGTTTTGTCTTGAAGTAACTGGATAGGATAACAAAAGAATGAAGTGTGTTCTCTAATTTCTTATTTTTGAAAGTGTCTAAAAGTGGAAGAGTTATGCTTTGGGATGAAGTCTAGTAACACAGGGATATAGAAGAAAAAAACGAATTATTTATGTGATGGGACAAGAATTATTAAAATAATTTCGCTGAAATGACCCCTCCTCCTTCCTGCTAAAGAGACTCCTTCGCTTTCTTGTTTGTCACTTTTATTTTTTCTACTCTCCCTGTACTCTGAAGAAGGTTCAGCTTTTGCTAGGCAGGTTAATTAGAGGTTTTGCAAGGCATAATCTCAACAACGAAAAAAAGAGGAACAGAAAGACAGAACAAGTTGTGAGGATTTTGCAAGAGAAGGAAGGAGGAGGGAGCATAAAGTGTGAAGGAAACAAATGGCAATGGATTGGGAACTGTTTACTAAATATTCAAAATACCAGTAAAGAACTTGGTATTTGTTTGTGGTTACCTGATTTGGCTCCTCTCATAGCACATCCTCCTAAGACACAAGGCTCATTACCTCCATAAGGTTGTATTTGGTTTTGGTAAAAAAAAAAAAAAAAAAAAAAAAGTGTCAACATCGAATTTGTGCTTTGGGTCATTTCTTTTTTCTTTTTTCTTTTTTTTTAAGGGGAAAAAAACCCAGAACCTCGGTATTTTGATGCCATTCTCTCTCCCTCCTTCTGACAAAGAAGATAAAAATGGCATCCTGGAACAGATCACATCTTTAATGTCATTTACATTTATCTTCTCATCATTTATGTCTTCACTCTTCAAGGTGCTGGTTAAGTATCACGTCCATTCTGCTGGTTCCCTGGGCAAGGCAGAGCTGTTTGCTCCTTTTCCTCAGTAACTGTAGTATTGCTAATAATTCTGCCATTGCATCTTCCCATAGCACTGCATGAAAGGATATTTATTTGACTCTTTTCCTCCATTTCACTGAACCTACATTTACAACCAGAAAATAATTGTATTTGGTACTAAAACACAGTTCCTGCTGTGTGTTCTACTTGTACAGGCAACATAACGAATGTAGAGGCAGCAGAAGGCAAAACTTGCTTAGTTCTTTCCATTATGGGACTTTTCTAAATTTTAGCAAGGAGTCTTGATTCTCTAGCCATAGATTCTTGAAGATGAGTGAGTCCTCACCCTCCTGGTGACCCACGTTTCATCTCTACCCATTCATCTTGACCATTTGCTCTTTATCACTTTTTCCAATCTGCATCCAGAAGATACTTCGTTTCCAACCTTGAGGGTCTTGCCTTTAGGACGGAATGTTTTGTGTGATGTCCTTCTCTACTCCAAAAACTAATGCAGGCAAGCCCTCCTCTTTTTTCACCTAGACTTTTGGTCCCTTGCTTAATAGTTTCTCTTCACCCCATCTCCCACCAATAATCTATAAAAATTCTTCTACTGCTCTCCACCATAGAATAATGGACCAAACACCTTACAAGGACTCTGCAAATTCCTTCAAAAACCAGCTGCGGCCTGTCTTCCTTTTTTTTTTTTTGAGGCGGAGTCTCGCTCTGTCCACCGGACTGGAGTGCAGTGGCCTGATCTCAGCTCACTGCAGTGCCATGATCTCAGCTCACTGCAACCTCTGCCTCCCGGGTTCTAGTGATTCTCCTGCCTCAGCCTCCTGAGTAGCTGGCATTACAGGTGCCGGCCACCATGCCTGACTAATTTTTGTAGTTTTAGTAGAGATGAGGTTTCGCCATGTTGGTCAGTCTGGTCTTGAACTGCTGACCTCAGGTGATCCACCAGCCTCGGCCTTACAAAGTGCCGGGATTACAGGTGTGAGCCACAGCCGATTCTTAAAGAGCATCTGGGATGATTCCAATTCTGCCCCCAGCTCTATTCATACAAAACCACTTTCACTTTCCAGCTGGGTCCTGTACTTCTTTCATGTCACATCCTCTGTCTGTAACACGAACTCTCTTTTCCTCCTGGAAATCTCTTCACTCCTCAAGGTGCTGGTTAAATATCACCTCCATTCTGCTGGTTTCCCGGGCAAGGCAGAGCTGTTTGCTCCTTTTCTTAGGTAACTCTAGTATTGCTAATAACTCTGCCATTGCATCTCCCCATAGTACTGCATGAAAGGATATTTATTTGACTCCTTTCCTCCATTTCACTGAACCTGCTCTGGGGCCCTGCTGTTCAAAATGTGCTTCCAGGAACCAGCAGGATCAGCATTGCCTGTGAGCTTGTTCACAAGGGAAACAGTCTCCACTCCAGACCTACAGAATTAAAATCTCTGGAGGTGGCCCAGGACTCCAGGGTTCTTATGCTCAGTAACTCTCTAGAGTAAGGATCAGGACTTATTTAACTTTATGTCCCTAAACATGACACACACAGCAACCCTTCAGAATATAAAAGTTAAATGAAAAACTCTTTTGTTGTTATTATTACTGAAGCATCCCTTCTAAGTCTCCCTCAGAGCCCAATGACATGTTCTCATCAGTTTTGCTGTGATTTTTCCTGTCAGTATTGACTGGAGCTTATCGAGTTTGCCTTACACACTCCAGTCTGTATCACAGCTTTTGTTTGATTCAAGACTCCCATTGCACATTCCAAACCAGTGCTGTTTGCAGACCCCCTGCCAGTGCCAGAGAGAGCACTTGTTAGTGTTAATGACATTTCTGGGCAGGGAGAAAATGCAGGCTAGACAAAAAAAAAAAAAAAAAAAAAGGAAAAAGAAACTAAGGGACCCTGGCCAGGAAAGATGGGGAGTGTATGAACATGGAAACACTTTGGCCAAATATTTATTATCAATAGGGTTTTCAAATAGCTGTAAATCTGGAAGACCTCAAGGCCTTCCAAAACGAATTTGACCTCATTACACACAGTGAAAAATAGAGAAGGGTGCATGCCAAGTCTGTAATATTGCAACAGAAAGACCCAATACAGGGGCTGTTAACTGGAACAACTTAGTAGTTTCATATGAAATGAGAGCCTAAGATGCTAACATTGAATGTGCCCAGTTAAAGGAACATTGAGAGTTGAAGCAATTATTCTTGTAATTGAGTGGGGGAGAAAATCATTCCTTTTGGAAAAGAGAGTCAGAACTTGCAATTAGCAGTTTACATTGATCAAAGACATTAGGGAACTGCTTGACCAGTCCATCTTTTGCCTTGTAGCTTGAGGGTACTGCATCCCTTTGCTCATCTGCCCTAACAATCTTACCAAGATACTGCACTCGAAATGGACCTTGTTTTTGTACAAAAACCTTTTGCAAAACCTGAAAATGATTAGACTATGGTTAGAGTCGAATGCTCAAAACACTCAGCATGCATATATACACACACACAGCAATAGCTGTAGCTTTTCAGATGCAGTCTTTTTTCTTATGCAATACATCAGACATATAAAAAATATCAAAGATGCTGCAGCAAATGCCATATGTCCACCCCGCAGCTTGCAACATAAAATATAACAAACATAATGGAATCCTTCTCAGTCCCTCTCGCTGATTACAACCCCTTCCCTACTTCCTAACACTGGTGGACATACTGCTGAACTTGCTGTGTATCATTCCCACATAGCTCTCTCTTCTTTTACCATATATGCATATACCCCAAGAGAATACATATCTTTGGACACATTCATATATAAATACATATAAATGTATCATTTGGAATATCTATTTTTGAACACATTTACATATTTTTGAACACATTTTTCTGTGTCCCAAAACCACACATAAATGATGTATTCATATTGTTTGTCTCCTCCTGCAAATTACTTTTTGTTGTTGTTCAGCATTCTAGTTTTCAGATTTATCCACATTGGCATATAGAGATCTAGTTTACTCATTTTAACATGGCGCACCAGACATGACTTTTGCTACAATTTATTTTCTGTTTCTCTATTGGTGGACAATTAATATTTGGTTGACTGTTGTCTTCCTAACGTTTTGCTTGGATGCCAAAGCGAATCTTCTATGTGTCTCCTTCATGTGTGCGTTTAGGGATGAAATATCTCAAAAGTACATGCATCTTGAATGTCCCACGATGTTACAGAACTGAGCACCAAAGCAGGTGCTTCAATATACACTCCCACCAGCAGCACGGTACAGCGCCCGCTGCCCCCAAGTCTTAGCCAACATGTAGTGTTGCCTACTTTTTAAGATTTGCAGATTTGAAGAGTTTGAAATAACAAAGGCTTTCCAAGAGGCTTGCCAAAGATTACCACCCCCAGCCAAAAACACTTGACTCCATTAGAACTGAGAACATTCAGTCATCAGACATATTAAATAATGTATTTCTACCAGTACCATTAAGTGCCTTAACACTGTGTCTGGAACATAATGGGCATTCAATATATATCTGTTGAATGAATTCATTTCCACTATTGCAGATGACTCAGAAAATGAAACAAGAAAAATATATGCCAGGAAAGCAGTGAACAGCTAGCACACAGCTATTCGTTGGAAGAGGAAAAATAGTATACAATTCCAAATGCTCTCTCTTCACTTACCTTGATAATACAGCTTGTTTCATCAGGTACCCTTGTGGTTTTAACTCCTACACTTTATAGTCAATGAGCAAAAACCAATTCCACTCCTCAAATTCTTCTCACTTACTATTCAGCTGTCTCAATTCATTAATTTGCTTAATCAGCCCTCATCAATAACACTTCTCTCCAATGCATTCCTCTAACTCAAAGGAAAAGCAAGCTCTGAATACTCAAAAGTGTGAATCTATAAAGAAACAAGAACGGCAGAAAAAAATACTTGTATCAGTGCCTTTTGGAGCCTTAACAATAACTTCATATTAACATGTCTGCTATTGTCAAAGATCAAGGGTGAAAGACATTTCTCATTTTGCTGATACCATAGTCAATTAAAAATTTTGAATTAAATGGTTACAACTTTCAGTGTCTACCAAATATAGTTCCATGGCGGTTATCCACACAGAGAGGCTGCAGGAAGACCTCTGAAGCATTTTCTACAAAGTGTGGCTCATCCAAACTCGGATTTCTACAAGCAGCATAAAAGCCACTCACATTTGGGAAATTTGCAGGTCCATGGGCATTAGGGCAGCCGACCTGAACAAGAGAGATCAACTCTTCTGCTTATCAAGTTCTCTGACAGAGAGCCAACAAGTAAAATAAATTATGATATTAGATATGAGAGTCGATATTAAGCCCCAAATATGGGCAAAAGCATCAGAATATGGTCCCTCATCTGTTTGAGGAGAAGAGAGAATTTCGCAAAGAATCTTTGACTCTTTATTATAAAAATATAATACATACTATCAATGAATGAGATGGGAACAAATAATACTTAAGACATGGCATTTTTATAAAGAGTAAGAATCATGTTCTTATTGGATTGAGGAACTAATTTGTATATATACATTTTTTTAAGGAAAGTACAACACTGATGGTATTAAGGGAACATAACTTAATTCCTCCTTCCAGCCTCACTCCTGGCACTTATAAACAGGTACACATCCCTGTGACCTGGTCAGCTAAGCTAAAATGTGTACATGTGTTTTTACCTACTTTTGATTGACAGGGAAAAAATATCTTCCTTTAGAAATGCAGACGTTATTGACAACATGATACTGTAGTTATGGCTGGGCTTCAGAAATAGCTATGAGTCTGAGTTGTGCGTGCTGAACTGAAGATTTTACTTCTAACCACCAGAGGCGAATGCCATTGCTCTAATTTTGGGGTTCTCTAAGGCTTTCAACTAAGAATAAAGATATGTTTTTGGTATACATTGTTCCATAAAGAGGCTGAGCTGAACACTCATATTCTGATACGTAATTCCATAAAATTATTGTTTCTGTTCTTTGGTAGAGATTAGTGATATGTCTCATACAAACTCAATGAAATCGTCTTAGTCTCACATACAGCGAATGAAATCACCCTCAGAAAACTCTGCTATTTTAATTGAGCTGTAACCATACGATTCTGAATAAAACAAGCAAGCCTGATATGAAAGCAGCTTCAAGGAGTATGCTCTCCCTCTGCCCTGAAACCAAACTGCTATGCCTAAGTCATTCCCATAAAGAGATTACAGAACTCCTGCAAGTCTGCAATTAAAGAAGAAAGAACAAGAACACAAAAGCAATGAGAAGAGGAAAGTATCACAAACCTGCTCTGCTTTTTCCTGTATTTTAGATGAAAATCCTTGAAAATCCTAAGCTAGATATCCTAATCTAGTCTCTCAACACAGAGAGGGAAGACCTCTGAAACATCCCCTAACAAAGTGTGCTTCATCATTTGAGAGAAATCTCAAAACCATTCAACCTTTGTTTACTAACAACACTTTGACAAGGACACTTATGAGTGAGCTATTTCTTCCTTCAAATATTAAATTACCGCCACATTAGTAACTGGGATACTCCAATTTCTAGTTAGACAAACATCAACGAAAAGCTTTAAGCAGGGCCATTCTTGGGATGAACATTTGTGAGGAGAAAAACCTTGCCTTTTCCATACGCTGGTTTAGAATCTCCCTCTCAACTTCATCTGACCTAAGAAAAACCAGTGTTGTCTTGATGCTTAAAAATAAAATAAAGTAAATGCATTGACTTCTATGGGATAGGCTCATTAGCTCAGGATTTGACAGGTTGCTAAATGGTAACTGAGAATGCAGAGCTACAAACACACGATAATTAATTACCAAAACAGGCATTGCTTGGGCTAAAGCTGGGGCAAGAAAGTGCTGACAGAACAAAATTCGCATTCCACTGCTCTCCCTGCCTCTCCCAATTTACAGGAGAATGGGAAATCATGAACAATTGATACACTCCGTTAGCTGCTATCACAGAGAGTAAGTTTCCATGTAGCCTTAGGGGTATCTTACACAGTTTAACACTGAAAATAAAAGGTAATGTTCTTGGCAAAGAGCTACGGGGATTAAATTTGGGAGGCTTGAAGCAGCCTTGAATTCTAGTCAATAAAAAAAGGACCAAATAGTAATTTTGTAATTTAACTGTGCTGGTTATGCTCAATGAGTCAGACACTTGTGAAATAAACCATGTAAATAGAAAAATGGCTTAACTCTTTCAGTTGGCATACATGGTGTTTGACCTCTCCCATGCTTCTTAGGATGGAGGCTTCTGATTCACTAAGAATAATGTGATCACTTAGATGCTACCAATACATCTTTTTAAATAGTTCTTCAGTAAAGGTGTTGATTTCTTTGGGATTCTTCCTAGTAAGTTCCCGATATATTTAGAGATGAGGGCAGCTATCAACACGGTGTAATAAGATTTACGTATCAGCATAGAGAGGGCCAAAGTCCCAAAACAGCAGGAACTGGAAAGTCTTTTTAAAGTCACAAAATTCTTGACCACACAAAAATCACTCTACAGAGAATTTTGTCAGGGTTTCTGAAGCAATCACCTCACAACAAACAAAAAAAGACAACCAGCCAGCAATGATGTGGGGTTGAATACAATTTCCAATAATCTATTCAAAAAGTCCAAAGCATATCTAATATTTATCTCAAGTCCTCCCTGTCTCCCTCGCCTTCCTTCCCGTCTCCCTCCCTTCCTCTTTCCTTCTCTTTCTTTCCTTTCCCTTTCTCTGTCTCTCTGTAACATTTTGCAGCAGAATTATTATTATTCAAATTGACAATTAAGGGGTCTGTCAATCAGTGGGTTGACAATCACAATGCTTAAAATGCCAACTGTTACACACATCTCCTTAGTGCTTGAGTGGCGGTTTTTGACAAATGGATCATCATTACTGCCTCACGGTAGTTTATGATTGAGATAACCACTTTACTTATTAAATGGAATTCGTAACATCTTGAAGAATCCAGGAATATATAAATATTCCCGCACAAGAGGTGGTTCATCACTGTCCTCTCATCTTTAATGAATCCCACCGTGGCCTGAAGGGACAGAATATCACCTGACGGGAAACACTCTTTGATGAACATTCAGAAGAAAGCATTTTCCTTTCTTCCCAATTTGATATTTCTAGAGGGCAATGATAACCTTTATATCCTGGGTTTAAAGGTCAGTGGCTCAGGTGATCCTGCTGTCTCCTTAGTGGGATCAGGATTGATCACCTAAATCCTAGCTTCAAACAGGGGCCCCAAGGAGACAGTCTACTCATCATCAGAGTTACTCAGAATTCAGAGGTGGCTTCAAAATAATATGAACTGGGAATAGAACTCCCACATCATCATACTCAACAATATAGCAGCTACTAAAAAGATCTAAGTAGATGGAGGCTGCCTTGATCATGCAGATGTTTCTGGTGGCTGGTACAGTATCTGGTTCTCAATACACAATTGAAGAAGGGAAGGAAAGGAAGGGGAGGAAAGGAAGGGGAGGAAAGGAAGGGGAGGAAAGGAAGGGGAGGAAAGGAAGGGGAGGAAAGGAAGGGGAGGAAAGGAAGG
>NW_012119043.1:3230591-3259794 GCF_000951035.1 Colobus angolensis palliatus | reverse complement strand
AAGAGAAGGAAAGGGGAAGAGAAGGGAAGGAAGGAGGGGAAGAGAAGGGAAGGAAGGAGGGGAAGAGAAGGGAAGGAAGGAGGGGAAGAGAAGAGAAGGAAGGAAGGGAAGGAAAGGAAGAGAAGGGAAGGGAAGGGGGAAGGAAGAAGGGAAAGGAAGGGAAGGGAGGGGAAGGGACTTCATTTCATCTTCACTGAGGTCCATCAACACTGAGGAACATATACCATTAGCATCATTCCCTAGAGAATATAAGGAAGGATGGAAGATCAACAGGCCTGTATGAGGCAGGAGTCTTTAGGTGCAAATGACAGAGCCCATGAAGTGAACATGTGCTGAGCAAAGGAAGGAAGGAAAGAAGGGAGGGAGAGAGGAAGGTAAGAAGGGAGGCAGAGAGGAAGGGAAGGAGGAAGGGGGGAAGGAAGAAAGAAAGGGAAGGGGGGAAGGAAGAAATAAAGGGAAGGGGGGAAGGAAGAAAGAAAGGGATCAAAGTTCTCCTCTGTCATACAGAAACCAGAATAAAAAATTATTCACCTCTCCTAGGCGGTAGGGAGTTAATATGTGAGGTTCACAACACATTGTTGGTCAAGCAAAACAGGTAACCTGAGTCAGAAAAAAGGTGACAGGAAGTCCCAACTTCACTAAACTTCCTATTTCCATTAGTCTTCAAGGTATGACATGCCCTTGAATTTCCAACAATTTGGCTTCCCATATCATCCCATATTTATATAAAACATTTCTTAGATAAGCTTTTTAAATAATTAACCCCTTTCCTCTTCATGGGCTCTGTCATTTGTATCCAAAGACTTCTGCCTAATACAGGCATATTGATCCTCCATCTTTCCTTACATTCTCTAACTAGGAAATGGTGCTAATGGTATACGTCCCTCCGTGTTAATGGAACTCAGTGAAGATGAATAAGATGAAATGCAAGCTCTGTCTAAACCCCAGAAACCATTATTGAAACGAATAAACGTCAGACCCTCATATTTTGAGTTGCTTTTACAATACAGAGCAATGGAGTTTTGTAAAAGAAAACGTTATCACATTCAGCTTTAAATAAATGAGGATTTCTGGAAGGAACAAAGACTTAACTGCCTGAGGTCTTTCCTTCCTTCTCCCTTTCTTTCTTTCTGGCCTGCAGACTAATACCTCATTACTGAGATGACTGTCTGAAAAAATAAAGGTTACCTAGACATGCAGGCCACTACCCAGGAAGAGCTAATTATTTGCATAAATCATACGGATCCTGGCCCTGGCTACATTAACCATTTGCCATACTCATCATTTGTCACCACGCTGTAACGTCAGTCATCTGTTGGGGAGGAAATTACCCCTCGGTGGTTTCTTCAAGTGAGGTCACAGTGCAGCTCCTCTCTGCACACAGTGAGGCACATTATCCCAATGACGTTGTCTACTGGTAAACAAACCCAACCAGGGCGATAAGTGGCTACAGGTTCACAAATTAGCCTCCATACAGGCTGAGAACATTTACTACGGTCCCTGCAAATTAACCCCATCAAACTGCTTCACACAGTGCAAGGAGGCAGGAATCCATTTGCTAACCTCCCTCAATCACTCATAACCCAAATTCTGAAAGCATCTACCACTGAGAGTGCCAAGCAGACAGGGATTGTCCTTGACCACCACATTGTAGGCACCATCCTCCACTGGGATGATTTGCCTTTTAAACCAGGAAGCCCAATAGCTGGGGGCAGGCAACACCAGTAACTCTGTGAACCAAAATTCAATGTAATGCAGCCAATCCTTAAGGTATTAACAACATCAAAAACAAGAATATATATATAACCAACATTTATATGGCACTTACTACAAACCTTATACACACTATCAGTAATGCTCACAAAAGCCCTAAGGGTAAATACCAGTATTAGTCCCCTTTTACAAAGGAGGAAACTCAGGCTCAGAAAAGTTAAGCAACTTTTCCAAGTTCACACAATCATTAGGTGGTGTATATGGAGGGAGGGACAGAACTGTGTGAAGGGTAACACCAGAGACTTTCTTTGGGTTGCCTGGCAATAAGCCAACCAGGACAAGCTGTTCCAGTTCTGCCAGTGAGATAGTCCATCCATAGGGTCCCGGGCTGGCATGGTCTCCTGATGTCATCAGCACAGTCCCAGCATCCTCCTCACCTGGACACCTAGTTCCCAGCATGCACCTCACCGAGACAGCAGTTCCCAGTATGCATCTTGCCTGAACAGCCAGTTCCCAGTATGCATTTTGCCTGAACAGCTAGTTCCCAGCATGTACCCCACCTGGACGGCAGTTCCTAGCATGCACCTCGCTTGGACAGCAGTTCCCAGTATGCATCTCACCTGGACAGCTACTTCCCAGCCTGCACCTTTCCTGGACAGCTGGTTGCCACCAAGTATCTCACCGAAGTTAATTCTTGAGACACAAGGAATTGTTCCCTGCTTGTAAGTCTGTTCTCACACTTACCCTAATAAGCCAGGTAATAGCCACTCAGAGATCTCAGGTCAAAACCCCTGAAACTTACAAATTTTGTAAGGAAATAGTCTCCTTGCTGATGTGACTAAACTGATGCTCACGAAATGGGTGATCAACCTGGATTATCCAGAGGGTCCTACACGCAACCTCAAGTGTCCTTAAAAGAAAGAGGCAGACACACACACAGAACGGAAGACAGTGAGAACACAGAGGTAGAGAGTGCACTCATGTAGCCACTACAAGCCAGAAGAAGAGACTCCAGAGAAAGCACAGCCCTGTCAAAACCTTGGTTGCAGGCCAGCGACACTCATTTCAGACATCAGATCACCAGAACTGTTAGATTATAAATTTATAAAGCCATCACATCTGTGGTAGTTATAGAAGCCAGTGGAAACTAATACACCTTACTCTCTAGCCCCCAAACAAGTACAGCTAAAGGAGGGTGGCACGCCTGTCTCTCCTTTGCAAGCACACAGGGCATCATCCATGTCTGCGCCTGGATGCCCAGAGGAAGGAGTTAAGGGTCCGGGTGCCACCTGCCAGCCCCTCTGCCTGTGAGTTCCAGTCTTTATCAAATCATGCTCTGAATTTGCCAAAGTCCTTTGCCTGGCATTGAATTTGTTATCTCGCCCACGTCTTCTCGACTCTAGAGCCTTGTTCTTTCCGTGACAACAGGAGGCTTGAGAGGAGGCATGTAAAGATAATTAAGACAAGATCTCCAAAGGGAAAGCTCTGACAGTTTGGTACAGGATACATATATTTAAATAAAAATTTAATATGTAAAATACATTGTAAAAATCTTTCAAACTCTTAAGTTGTTATGTGAAAGGATTTTAAAAATTAAACTTTTTGAGATAATTGTAGATTCATACGAGGTTTAATAAGTAATATACAGACAGCCCATGACCCCTACACTTATTGCACCAGGGGTAGCATCTGGCAAAACTACAAAATATCACAGCCAGGACAAAAAATAGTCCACAGACACAAGGTCGCCTTTTATGACCACACCCTACTGGCACTCCACACCTCTCATTCCTGACCCCGGCAACCACTCATAGATTCTCTATTTCTACAATTTTAAATTCAAGAATGATACATACATGATATCATTTTGTATGTAACCTTTAGATACATAAAAAATGATTGCTGAGATTGGATGAAATGATTTAGAGATGAGCTTTTTTTCACTCACCACAAGTGAGTGAAACTCACCCTGGAGTTTCGTCCTCGTTGTTGTGTGTGTATCAATAGTTTGTTCCTTTTTATTGCTACATAGTATTCCATAATGTGGATTATCACAGTTTAACCATTCACCCATTGGAAAACATATGGGCTATTTACAGTCTTTAGCTATTATTACAAATAAAGCTGCAGTGAACATTTGCATACAGGTTGTTTCATGGATGTGTTTTCGTTTTACTAGGATAAATGCCCAAGTGTGCAATTGCTCAGTCATATGGCAGCTGCATGCTTAGTCCTACAAGAAAATGAGAGATGATTTTCCAAAATGGATTATGTCATTTGACATTCCCACCATCAATATTTGAGTGATCTTTGACAGCATTTGGTATTGTCAGTACTGCTTATTTTAGCCAACAAATGGATTTTTTTGCGTGCATAGCTATACGTAACAGAAGTTAGAATGAGGGAAGGTAGAAATAGTGCGAGAGTGACATTAGCAATTATCTGTGGAAGGCACGGGAAGAACTGTTTTAATTTGTCAAGACGAGTAGGGATATTATCTCAGCTGTGTGGGCATGGATCTGGCCTTGTTTCTTTCTCCAACTTCCTCTCCCACCTCTTCTTCTCTCTTATTATACCTTAGCCACATTGGTCTCCTTTTAGGTTCTCAACTCAAACTTCATTTGTCATACTTTACCTCTCAGCTTGCCCATCACCTCCTCAGAGAAGCCCTCCAGGATCCCTCTACCTAAGCAGGGTTCTCTCGCAACTACACTTACTTTAATTTTATTATGTGGAACACTGCCGTTTATTCTTTAATCATACCTGTCAATATTTGTAAGTATGCAGTGATTTATTTACTGTTTTTTAAAACTTCACACTACACTTTAGGCCCCCAAAGAGGAATCATTTCTGCTTCATTTGAGGAACAACTTAATTCACTGAATGAAGGACTGAATGATAAAGGGAAAGGAGCCCCAGGTTGCCGGAACTTGCAAGTTTACTTTGGAATCCAACAAGCTAAATACTGAAGAGTTCATGTCCATCAACTCAGTTTAGAAGGTATCTATGCACAAGGGGGCACATGGTGTATTTCTTTGAGAAAAAAAGATGTCACTTATCACTCTTGTTCATCTAGCAAAACCAACAGTATTGCAAGATTCAAAGATAAAGTCTCCAGGTTTCTAATCCAAGTCATCTTCCTAGTCAACTGGGGAGATATACACACACAATTATAAATCAGGGAGAGTAAAGTGGCAGGGTAGGAAGCAAAATAAGCCACCATGGACAAAGAAAAGAGGGAGGGAGGATTTTCAGTGGGTGGAAATCAAGGTGACGAGGAGATGGCATTTGAACTGGGTCTTAAGGATATGCAGGATGTAGACAGTCATGGCAGGTGGGCTTTTCAGTTTTTTTGTTTTGTTTTGCTTTAGTTTTTTGAGATGGAGTCTTGCTTTGTTGCTCAGGCTGGAGTGCAGTGGTACAATCTCGGCTCACTGAAACCTCTGCCTCCTGAATTCAAGTGATTCTCCTGCCTCAGCCTGTGAAGTAGCTGGGACTACAGGCCTGCACCACCACACCCAGCTAATTTTTGTATTGTTTCGTAGAGACAGGGTTTTGCCATATTGGCGAGGCTGGTCTCGAACCCCTGGCCTCAAGTAATCTACCAGCCTCAGCCTCCCAAGTGTTGGGATTACAGATGTGAGCCACCATATCCAGCCAGTTCTTTCAGTTCTATCTAAACTATAAGAATACATTTTTTCTACTTTTTCATAATCTATTTCTCTTAAAAAATGAACACAATTTTTGCCAATGAGCAGAATGTTGCAGAAGCTAACTTTTAGATGCCATGAAAAGACTTCTTCAGTATTAAAGATCAGTACTGTCAACACATTCTCTGATAGGTGGATAATTTTTTCCTCTACATTCAAGAGTGTTCAGCAAGTTTCTTGGTTCCTTTGTTTCACCCTCTGAGGATGATGATGTATGAATCAGAAAGGAGACATCTGGAGGGTCTCATGCACTCCTAAGAACAGCCATTTACTTTTTCCTAAATCTGCAGGTTTGGGGACACGTAAGCCTGGCCAATGGTGAGGATATCTAAACGTGCTTTGGAATCAGGGCAGGCAAGTTGCTAGTCAAGTGTGCACGAAGCAAGGTAGAATTGCCCAAGGTAAGACATTCTCTGGTCTTTTTCTGTGCCACACTATCCTTTTCTGTTCCTCTTTGACACCTGAGGAAATGCAATCAGTGAATTGTGGGTCATTATCCCTGACACCAATCACTGGCCTGCTCCTCCGTGAGGATGAAACTTTCTCTTTAAACGGTGGCTGCTGAGTTTCTTCTACTTGGCAATGTGACTTGTCAGATGTTACTGAACATTAAAGATTATC
Organism: Colobus angolensis palliatus; assembly: GCF_000951035.1. Classification (NCBI taxonomy): domain Eukaryota; kingdom Metazoa; phylum Chordata; class Mammalia; order Primates; family Cercopithecidae; genus Colobus; species Colobus angolensis. The sequence goes on along the minus strand of NW_012119043.1, from coordinate 3,253,750 downwards.
CATCTATTATCTCTCCATCTGCCCAGCTATCTACCTAGGTTGCCTTTTTCCCTCCTTCCTTTCCTTCCTTCCATCATCCCTCTCTACACACATACACGCACACATACATCTTCTCTGTCATTCTTCCTTTGGTCCTGTCATCTTTTTTTCTATCTCTTCTTCTCTTTTTCTAGATATTCATCTAGCTATTTAGATTTGACCAATAATGTTGAAAATAGCAAACAGTGCCTTCAGTCTAAGATGGGCTGGCAACTGGGTGCCTGCTGACCATGTGCGGTCAACAGAAGTGTTTGTTTGGCATGCAAAGCATTTACATAAAACATTGTATTCATGACTAACATTCAAAAACTGTACATTTCACTCATAAGAAATGCAGGTGCCAGACTTCTCTAGACCAATGAAAAAGCCTGGCCATACTATGTCCACCTTCCCACATGGTCACAACCAGCTGTGACTGTGAAGTGATTCCCTGTGAATGGTCATGGGCCGCAGCTCACCATGGTGTCGCCACTTGCTGTATCACCCCACCAGGAGGCTGTGGTCAGCCTCTTTGTGCGGTAATACAGCATTAGAAAGTCTCAGGTCTAGCACGATGACTCACACCCGTAAATCCCAGCACTTTGGGAGGTCAAGGTGGGTGGATCACTTGAGGTCAGGAGTTTGAGACCAGCCTGGCCAACATGGTAAGACCCTGTCTCTACTAAAAATACAACAATTAGCTGGGCGTGGTGGCCAGTGCCTCTATTCTTACTTCTTCGGGAGGCTGAGGCAGAAGAACTGCTTGAACCCAGGAGGTGGAGGTTGCAGTGAGCCGAGATCATGCCACTGCTCTCCAGCCTGAGTTGACAGAGCAAGATGCCATTTCAAAAAAAAAAAAAAGGAAGTTTTGGTGGCAATAATTTTTTTCATAGTAAAATGAGTAGGTTTTATTTAATTTCTAAGCCATATATGACTGTTTGAAAACAGAATACAAATGTGTAAGCATTCACAGGTTGATGGCTGTTCTAAACTCGATGATCACCGTCAAGTAACTGTATCGGCCTCTTGTAGTCACGCTGTGGTCGACTGAACTATTGGCAACAATTCTTCAGTTCTTCACACCCCCTGTATTCACTCCCTTTGTCATGCAACGCTTCAGCGACTGACCATGGACCACACTTCTCTATGCCTTGACTGTGACATCAGCTGCGTATCATGTTTTGGTCAATAAAATATGGGCCACACTGTAGCTCACCCTCTGTGGCTCTCCATTGCGGTGAAGATGATCATGGAGCACGAAGCAGTCTACATGGCTGCTTGCCCTAGACCCGGCCCCAGAATGTGCACACATACAGCAGACTGAAGACCCACTTGGAGTTGTGAGAACACAGGTCTGGCTGGACCCACAGCATGAAGCAGAGCTGTCCAAATGAGCACAGTCTAGGCCAGCCAAATCCCAGCCAAATCCCAGCCAATCTAGAAAGGCACCAGAGATACACACTGTATATCATGAAATGTTGCTTTTATGCAGTATTAAATGACCAATATTATGTCCCTGGAAGTGAGAGCTTGAGTTGCCATGTTTAATAGCTGCCCCCCGTCTCTACTAAAAAAAAAATACAAAAAATAGCCGGGCGACGAGGCGGGTGACTGTAGTCCCAGCTACTCGGGAGGCTGAGGCAGGAGAATGGCGTTAACCCGGGAGGCGGAGCTTGCAGTGAGCTGAGATCCGGCTACTACACTCCAGCCTAAAAAAAAAAAAAAAATTGCTGCAAGACAGGAGTGGATGAACCATCTCTGAGCGGGACTGAATGAGGAAAGATAAAGTTCTCCGGGAAGAAAGACACTTCACTTTCCAAGAGAGGCAGAAATGAATCTATTTTGCAGCTGTGGGATTTAACACCTTCCCCTTTTCCCCTACAAGAACACAGAAAGAAGGAAATCACTTTGCCTCCAAAGACACGGTATAACTGTAGCCATCATCTCTTTTTTTTTCTTCTTCTTCTTTTTCTAGGGTAATTTAGAGGCAGTCTTTCCCTTTGAAATTATCTTCCAGGCTTTACTAGAACTTATGAGCATGCCATCCAAGATCCTGTAGGCTTATTAAAGCAGCTGCTTACAAATGAATAAATAAAAAATAAGAAAGTGGCCATCTCCTATCAAAGACAAATGACCTAATTTTGTCAGCAGATCATGTTGAGAGGTCAGTCTTATTCTCCCGGATACTGCCGAACATTACCATTCATGAAATTTTATTGGTTACTTGACGTCTGTAGATGCTCAGCTGTTTTCCCAATACATGATTCATAGGGGCAAAGGTCTTTGCGCATTTCCACATTTGTAGCTCCAATCTTGCATTGCGGCAGCTCCCAGAACAGCTCCCTTGGTTCCTCCCGTCTGGTACGTTACACGTTTTATGTTTCATTAGCTGTGGTCTTATTTTTCTCTCCCTGATTATGACCCAGTTGTCTTCTGGTAGAACACAGCAAACTGTAGTCTCTTGTTTCTCATCATCCATGCGCTTACTGGAAAAGGCCTGGTTTTCAGCAATACAGCTTGCTGTTGGGAGGCCACTCTTTGTTAAGTGAGTCAAGAACTGTAATGTGTCCATGCTTCTTGATGACAGAATCGGGGATCATCGGCGACTCACGTGACAGGAGGTAAAGCTATCGCACAGACTGAAAACATGCACACACCCTTCCCAAGTCTTCAGTCTTCAACAAATATTTACTGGATGGCCACCATGTAAGAGGCTCTGGGCTAGGCAACGAGTCTGATATAAGCATGAAAAACACAGACTTTACCTTTATGGAGCCTATATTTTAGTGCCAGAGAAATATAAATGGGCACAGATTACAACTGTGAGGTGCTTGAGGGACACAAATATGGCCTGAAGCAGGTGCATTAGGTACATTTTACAGAGATGCATAGATGCATTAGTTTATCAGTAACACCTGAGGAAGAAGCATCTACTGTCCATGGCAGGTTGAGGTTTGCCTTTTTAAGATAATGACATTTAAAGTGAGATATAAAGAATGAGAAGGAACAGCCATACACAGGTGGGACTGAGATGATCCCAAGAAGGATAAAGAAGAGGTACAAAGTCTCTAAAACATGAAAGAGCCTTGCTTGTTGGAGGATCTGATAAAAGACCAGTGTGAGTCAAGTATGGGGGTCAGGAAGGAGGTGCATGGGTCGGTGTCAGAGAAGCAAGGCCTGGAACGTTCTGGTGAGATCTCTGAAACTTTTTCCTTGTAGAATGAGAAACCACTGAAGGGTCGTAAGTGACAGTGGCCTGATAAAATGTATGCTTTAAGAAGATTACCTACAAGGCTACAATAACCAAAACGGCATGGCACTGGTGCAAAAACAGACACAAAGACCAATGGAACAGAACACAGAACTCAGAAATAAGACTGCACACCCCCAACCATCTGATTTTTGATAAACCGGACAAAAACAAGCAATGGGAAAAGGATTCTCTATTTAAATGGTGCTGGGACAACTGTCTGGCCATACACAGAAAATTGTAACTGGACCTCTTCCTTATACCATATACAAAAATTAACTCAAGAAAGATTAAAGACTTAACTGTAAAACCCAAAACTATAAGAACCATAGAAAAAACATTTAGGCAATACCATTCAGGACATAGGTATGGGAAAAGATTTCGTAACAAAAACGCAAAAAGCAATTACCACAAAAGCGACAACTGAAAACGGGATCGAATTAAACTAAAGAGTTTCTGTGCAACCAAAGAAACTATCAGAGTGAACAGACAACCCACAGAATGGCAGACAATGTTTGTAATCTGTCCATCTGACAAAGGTCTAAATATCCAGAGTGTACAAGGAACTTAAGCAAATGTACAAGAAAAACACAAGCCTATGAAAAAGTGGGCAAAGGACATGAACAGACAATTCTCAAAAGAAGACATACATGTGGCCAACAAACATAGGAAAAAAGCTCAGTATCACTGATCATTAGAGAAATGCAAATCAAAGCCACAATGAGACACCATCTCACATCAGTCAGAATGGTTATTACCAAAAATTTTTAAAAACCAGGTGCTGGCAAAGTTGAGGAGAAAAAGCAATGTTTTTACACTGTTGGTGGGAGTGTAAATTAGTTCAACCATTGCAGAAGATGGTGTGACAATTCCTCAAAGACCTAGATGCAGAAATACCGTTTGATCCAGCAATCCCATTATCGGGTATATACCCAAAAGAACAGAAATCATTCTTTTATAAAGGTATGTGCACATGTATGTTAATTGCAGGCACGATTCAAAATAGCAAAGACATGGACTCAACCTAAATGCCCATCCATGATAAAGACTGGATAAAAAAATGTGGTACATATACACTATGGAATACTATGCAGCCATAAAAAACAATAAGGTCATGTCCTCTACAGAGACATGGATGGAGTTGGAAGATAACACAGGAACAGAAAACCAAACACCACATGTTCTTACTTATAAGTAAGAGGTGAGTGATGAGAACACATGGGCACATGGGAGAGAACGGGCATGGGGACCTGCTGAGGGGCAGGAGAGAGCATCAGAAAGAACACCTTAATGAACACCACATTTAATACCTAGGTGATAGGATGATCTATGCAGCAAACTGCCAGGGCACCTATTTACCTATGTAACAAACCTGTACAACCTACACATGTACCCCAAACTTAAAAGTTGAAGGAAAAGGAAAAAAGATTCCTCCAGAAGCTATAAGGGGAATGGACTATAGGGGCAAGGATGGAGGAGAGAGAAAAAAAGCCATTCAGGGAAGATGTGACAGTGGCTCAGAGAGAGGGGGGGATTTGGGGGTGGGGAGACAGAGACAGAGTAAGAGAGAGGAAAAAAAAAACAGATTGTTGGGGAAAGGCTCAGACAGAAAACGCCACATTCTTTGTTAATAGTGAATTGTATACATGACCCAACCAAGCCTTGTGATTTCCATGAGACAGTGGAGAATTCTGGTACTTTTTCCCCCGGTATTCTTAGATACTGAAGGACAATAAGACAATCCAGGATATACGAAGGTATTGAGGGAACAGTCAGTTCAGGAGAGCCTCAACCTAAGGGTCAAACCCTGTTTCTGTTATTTCTTTTGGCACGGAACAGAATAGTGAAGGATACATTCCTAAATCTACTAACTTAATTTATGTGTGAATAGGAACTACCTGTAAAGCTTTATCTTTCTAATCTATTTATTTTGAGACGGAGTCTCGCTCTGTCACCCAGATTGGAGTGCAGTGGCGCGATCTTGGCTCATCGCACGCTCCACCTCCTGGGTTCACACCCCATTCTCCTGCCTCAACCTCCTGAGTAGCTGGAACTGCAGGTGCCCACCACCATGCCCAGCTAATTTTTTTGTATTTTTAGTAGAGAAGGGGTTTCACCGTGTTAGCCAGGACAGTTTCAATCTCCTGACCTTGTGATCCGCCCGCCTCAGCCTTCCCGAAGTGTTGGGATTACAGGAGTGAGCCACTATGTCTGACCAAAGCTTTATTAACTGAAAGTAAGAGTGGGCTATACAAAAGGTAAAGTATATTTTTTTTTCTCCCTGGAATATGTGTTTTCTTAACTGCTATTTCCTCCATAAGACCACCATGGCCGCTCTGTGTGACATCCTTCCTTGGCTAACTTGATACTGCTGTCCAACTTTGCAAAAGGTTCACAGAAAGAGATTTTCACCCATTCTTTAAACTCAAGAGACATCCACTCTAACAGAAAATTTTGCTCTGAGAATCACATGATTAAAACGTGTTAAGTTTTGAAAATAACAACAAGAAACAACCTATTTACAATAGTAAACCTTGGAACCAACCCAAACGCCCATCAGGGACAGACTGGATAAACAAAATGTGGCACATATGCACCATGGAATATCACGCAGTCATAAAAAAAAGAATGAGATCATATCCTTTGCAGGGACAGAGAGGAAGCTGGAAACCATCGTTCTCAGCTAACACAGAATAGAAAACCAAACACTGCACATTCTCACTCGTAAGTGGGAGGTGAACAATGAGAACACATGGACACAGGGAGGGGAACATCACAGACCAGGGCCTGTTGGGGGATTGAGGGAAGGTGGAGGGAGAGCATTAGGACAAATACCTAACGCATGCGGGGCTTTAAACTTACATGACGGGTTGACAGGTGCAGCAAACCACCATGACACATGTATACCTATGTAGCAAACCTGTGCATTCTGCACATGTATCGTGCAATTTGAAATAAAATTTTAAAAAAATAGATAAAAAAACAGTCTAAATGTCCATCAGGAGGAAACTGGATACATAAATTAAGTATGTCCATACAATGGAACACTGCAGAGCCATTAAAAAGATGGTACAGATATTCATCAAGCTGAAAAGGGCAGGATAAAAATGTATGATCCAATTTGGTTTTTCTAAACACACGAACACACACATTCATATTCGTATATAAATACAGAGCAAGGTCAGCAAACTTGCCCAAGCAGTGAATAATCTCCAAGTAGTTGGACTAAATAAGGAGAAAATTTCTTCTCTATATATGCACAAAGTATTTGTCTTTCCAAAGATGGGCATGTATTGTCTCTCTGATCAGAAAAAAATTAGATGTTTTTATTTCCTTAGAGAAAAATATATTTTTTTGGCTGAAAAAATATATATATTATATATATCGGCTGAAAATATATATAATCTATATATAATATATATATAGATTATTCGGCTGAGACTATTCAAATAGCTAACACTCAGCTGCAATGTTTTAGGCTAAAATATTCTACCTGAAGAACATTCAAATGAAGACAATGATGTTCACTGGCTTGAGAAGGGAACCTTTAAGCTGCATGGCCCAGGTGGGTAGAGGTGGGACGACATCCACTTCTTCGAGGGTTCATGTGCCCTGACATTGCCTCTACCATTTTCCCCAAAGGGCTTAAGGCACTCTTTTACTACTCAAGCATCAGCAGGAACCAAAAGCATTCATGAGTTTTGAGAGTGAAATTAGCTCTTCATCTGTGGGTGGACAGCTCGTAGGAGAAAGGGCCTGTGGTAACACTCGCCTCATTAGCCTGAGGTTAGGTTGTTCAGAAAATCATCAAGCTCTAGGGCATTAACGACTCTGCCCTTCCACTCAGGCTGCATGAGGGTTTTATTCACAAGCAAACAAAAGAAAAAAAAAATTGTGGTAAACAGGGTGTCAACACAGCTTCGGGCTCTTTCGTGTGAGTGAGGCCATTCCCAGTTTATCCCTGTCTGACATTTGTGAATGCATGTTTGCTGTGTAACACCATGAGCATGTAAACAAAATCTAATGTCCTTATCAAACCTCACAGGGAATTCTCAACAGAACCCGAGTAGAAAGGGCAGGATAACTGACCATCATTATAACGTTTATAACTAAATCTTACCATAATCATTGTCTTAGTCCGTTCAGGCTGCTAGCAAAATGCCAAAGACTCATATCCAGAGTGTACAAAGAACTTAAGCAAATGTACAACAAAATTTTAAAAAAAACAGGTGCTAAAAATTTTTAAAGAACAGGTAGCTTGCACAAAACAAGTTTATTTCTCGCGGTTCTGGAGGCTAAGCTCAAGGTGCTGGCAGATTCGGTGTCTGATGAGTGTCTACCTCCCTCGTAGATACCCTTAATTTTAACTTCACATGATTGAAGGGGTGAAGAGTCTCTCAAACCTTTTTTTTCTTTTTCTTTTTTTTTTTTTTTGAGACAGTCGCTTTTGTTGCCAAGGTTGGAGCGCAGTAGCATGATCTCAGCTTACCATAACCTCCGCATCCCAGGTTCAGGCAATTCTCCTGCCTCAGTCTCCCAAGTAACTGGGACTACAGGTGCACTCCACCACACCCAGCTAATTTTTGTATTTTTAATAGAGATGGGGTTTCACCCTGTTGGCCAGGATGGTCTCGATCTCTTGACCTCATGATCCACCAGCCTCGGCCTCCCAAAGCGCTGGGGTTACAAGTATGAGCCGCTGACCAGCCTCAAGCCTTTTTTTTTTTTTTTTTTTTATATATATAAAGGTACTAATCCCATTCATGAGGGCTATGCCCCATAGCCGCATCGCCTCTCAAAGATCCCATCTTCTAACACCATCACCTTTGGTTTAGAATTTCAACACACAAATTTAGGGGGACAAACGTTCAGACGATAGCAGTTAATCCTACTAACTATAGCTTAAAGAAGACTGTGATCATACTCAGTATTTATGAAGCAATGGAGAAACCAATGCAGGAATCCTTAAATACAGGGATGAATGAATGAATGAATGAATGTCAGAGACAGTCCTGCAACCCCTTACACCCTCAAGTTGCCTTTTCATTTTTCGGAAGGTCTTTCAGTGTGTTCTGTGTGACTAAAAGATGGACAAAGCTGAAAGAAAGAAAGACCACTTTTTATTCTAGAATTTCCAGTGATTTATGGTGTTTTGAGGCACCTTAACTGGCAAAACGGTGCTTGATTATCTCCATGAAAAAAATCAACTCACCAAGACGCAAGCACGTCAGTTCAATAGTACTGATAAATGCTGTAATTTTTGAGTAGTAAATTCATGGATTTTTGTTTTATTATCCTTCCCAGTGTCCAGAGTTACTACAGGTATTATTTTGTTTATACCAAATATTACATTATTTTAAAAGGAAAACAGGCCCATCATATGTTAAAGCAAATATATATGATAATGCAATCGACAGTCAAGAAATCCAGAGAATGGGAGGGGAGGGGAAAAATACCTTAAATATCAAGTAAGAACAGTGGTATGATTAGAGCTCTGAGTACATCAAGTGCTTTGATTTTGGCTACGAGTACAATCCACTTTCTAAATCGAAATGTTTCAACTGCTTAATTTTCTCTTCTATAGTTTGCTTATTACAAGAAGAATCTTGTGCCTTCTGATATCCCAGTGAACAACATCTTAATTAAAAATAGGAGAGTTTGCAAAAACACAGGCTGTGTGTCTCACAGCTAATTGAAACAGCTACCAAGGTCCCGGAAAGACAAGTTCAATATTGTGGAAATACCAGCAGGGCTGGCATTTCAGTGTTCTCAGATACCCTCCTTGTCTGTCTGATTAAAATTTCACTTGGCCTTTCTGTCCATAATAAAAGAAACCTATTTGGGCCCAGAGCTGTTCAGCAGACAGCAGAGCCATGTTAAATTTCAGGGTGTTTATTGAGTCTGTCGATGTTTCCACAGCAGAGACACAGCTGACAACCTAACCTTAGCCTTTCTGCCCAAATGGAGTCAGTGGGGTTAATAGTAGAGTGAGCAGTTACCACTTTCAGACTGAGGCAGCTATGTTGAAAATGATGGGTGGGGCACAGTGGCTCACGCCTGTAATCCCAGCACTTTGGGAGGCCAAGACAGGCGGATCACTTGAGGTCAAGAGTTCAAGACCAGCCTGGCCAACGTGGTGAAATCCTGTCTCTACAAGACATACCAAAACTAGCTGGGTGCGGTGGTGCATGCCTGTAATCTCAGCTACTTGGGAGGCTGAAGCAGGAGAATCACTTGATCTCAGGAGGCGGAGGTTGCAGGGACTCGAGATCGCAGCACGGCACTCCAGCCTGGTCGACAGAGCAAGACTCAGTCTCAAAAATACAGAAAAAAAGAAAATGATGGATACACTCCTCCCCTTATTTTTTCTTAAAAAAAAATCAAAAACCGGTGTACAGTCTTGAATGGTATTTAATAATGAAGAATCCTTTTTGTGTGGGTGAGATTCTCAGTGTGATTTTCCTTCAGAGTATGACTGGAGCACCTGAGAAAGCTGAGAATGGAGTATTTTCATATACCCTTTGGAGGCATGTACATGTGTATGGCACTAATTGAGTCCCCTTGAGGATGCAGAGCAAATGTACTACTGATGCAGGATGGGCAAGTCCCCAAATTGGGGCTTAGCACGGGAAGGTTCTTTGCTTTGCCCAAGGAAGAATTCAAGGGCAAACCAGTGGTGTTAGACAGCAACTTTTATTTATGTGGCAGTGCACAGCAGCAGCAGAGGGGCTGCTCCTTTCAGAAGAGGGCTACCTCATAGGCAGTGTGTACAGAGTAGCAGCTCAGAAGCAGTACTGCAGTTGCATTTACACCCACTTTTAACTGCATGCAAAGTAAGAGGCAGGTTATTCAGACATTTCAAAAAAGGGGCAGTAAACCCAAATGCCCATCAATGATAGACTGGATAAAGAAAATGTGGCACAAATACACCATGGAATACTATGCAGCCATAAAAAAGAATGCGTTAACGGTCTTTACAAGGACACGGATGAAGCTGGAAGCCATCATTCTCAGCAAACTAACACAGGAACAGAAAACCAAACACCACATCTTCTCATTCATAAGTGGGAGTTGAACAATGATAATACATGGACACAGGGAGGGGAACAATGCACACTGGGGCCTGTCGGGGGCTACGGGGCAAGGGGAGGTAGAGCATTAGACAAATATCTAATGCATGTGGGGCTTAAAACCTAGACGACAGGTTGATAGGTGCAGCAAACCACCATGGCACATGTATACCTGTTTAACAAACCTGCGTGTTCTGCACATGTATCCCAGAACTTAAAGTAACATGGAAAAAAAAAAAAATAGAAAAGGGGTGGTAACTTCCCAGTGTTGCCATGGAAAGAGGTGATAACTTCCAGGTGTTGCCATGGAAAGAGGTGCTAACTTCCTGGTGTTGCCACGGTGACAGTAAACTGTCACGCTGCTGTTGGGCATGCTTTCAGTGCCTCTTCTTGGTTTCAGCCAGTCTTCAATTTGGTCTGAAGGGGAGCACCACCTTCTACCTCATTACTACCACTTTTACCAGTGATAGCAGGATTGTAATAAAGACCATTATTTTAAGTACTCATGAACATTTAAAGATAACTAATATTTATCTGAACTTGCACAATGCCCACATTCAGTGATTAGCATATTATTTAATTAAAACTATTATTATCCTCAATTTTCAATGAGGCTTAGAGAGATTGAGCTACGTGCCCAAGATTGCACAAATCGTTCCCAGTAAAGGCTCAAAACCACTCTGAGCCCAGTACTCACATGCTATACCATTTTTATTGTAGTCTTTCCCAATTACGCAGTAGTACTGCATAGGACGTGCTTATGTTGGTAGACTATGTGTTCATCCGTATTTAGTTCTCATCTCCTTCCTGGTGGCTCAAAATACTCTCGGTGTTGGGTGAGGCTGGGTGATCAGTTCTAGCTGGTGGACCGTGATTGGAAGTCACTTCGATCGCAGAGAGCCCGAGAACTCTGACTCCACCTCCTTATCAGAGTCAGCCAGCTAGCACAGCTACAAAATGGAAGCAGCCTGGATCCTGAGCCACCTCGTGGAACAGACTAGCAGCACACTCAGACAAGTGAGCAATATGCAAGTGTTAAAACACAGAGATCCACAGTTTGTATCTTACCTAGTACAACCTAACTAGATTACGGTTATTTAAACTCTGAAAACCAGCTTTCCTGACTAACTTAAAACTGAACTGTTTGCAAACAAGGGAACTCTCAGTACTGCTCTGGCTATTGTTAACCAACGTATCATTTCCAACTCATCCTTACCCTGTCCTGGGCTTACTGTGAAAGCCGGGTAAACAGGTTGTGCTTATCTCTGAGAAGCTACGTGAGTCATCCATCCATCCACACACCCAGCCTTCCTTCCACCCTTCTATTGATATGGAGGTAATGTGTGTCAGACTCTTTGCTTGGCGACACTGATTCAATGATGAAGACATATGGGAAATACAGTGCCTACCTTCAACAGGCTCTCAATCTAACCATACAGGCACTGTGGTTCAGCAGTAGGTATTCTGCATTATGGACTCAAACAGAATTTTTACTTCATTTTTAAAACAATCTGTAATTTCTAAATATTTTATAATTAACTAGTGTTATACTTTAAGAAAACAAACGCGAAGAACTACGTTATTATAGCAGGGGAGCTACCATAGTCTGCACGGGATAAATTAGGGGCATAAGAAAGGAACTGTCAGCCCTGAAGTGGGGTGAAAGTCTGTTAAGAGCTTCATGGAAGATACACCCCTTAAGCCAAGTCTTGAAAGATGATTTGATTTCTCTAGGCACAAAAGGTTCCCATTTGAAGGTGTCATTCCTGGTCATACCCTAAGGCTAACTCCCGTAGAAGGAAGGTTTGAAGTGATACAAAAATCAAGATACCTCTGCACAGAGCTAAGCAAAATCCCCAAACAAATCAGGAGTTTGTTAAGAAACACGACAAAACAAGGTTAAAACCCTATGGGGTTTCTGGTTGCCTCTGCTGCTGTTTCAGTTTCTAACTTCAAAAGCAGCTTTCTTTCTTTGGGGTAATTCAACTGCAGAGCTGAAAACCCTTAACTATCTCATTGTTTGTAAAACAGATTTTAAGAAGCCAGATGGGAAGTTAGAACTGTCGGACAACTTCTTTTTCAAGAAATGATGAGGAAAAAAAAGACTAACATATTCAATAATATGTTACCCAGTGACGTATTAATGGTTCACCCACTAAATATCATAAATTGTGGAAAAGGAATGCATGATTATCTCCCATTTCTGTAGTGGGCATTTTGTTGCAGAGCTGAGTCAGCTATTTAACAGTAGTTTCTTTTCTCCTCCAGGGACAGAGACTGTATTTCTGAGCTTCTTTTGCAGTTAGATGTGATCAGATGACACTTTTGGCCGATGGAATGTGAGTGGAGGTGCTGCTCTTTATCATGTTAGGCTCAGCACATGTGATCCTCTCTTTCTGTGGCAACCATGAAGGTGGAGCCACCTATGGAAGGAACCTGGGTCCCTGTGTCACATTATGGAGTAGAACTGTCCATCCATCAGGACGCCCATTTAGAGCTACACATGATAGAAACTTTTTTTTTTTTTTTTTCTGAGACAGTCCCACTCTATCACCCCGGCTGGAGTGCAATGGCTCAATCTTGGTTCACTGCAACCTCTACCTCTGGGGTTCAACCTATTTTCATGCCTCAAGCCTCTCCCAGTAGCTGGGACTATAGGCAGGTGACACCATGCCCAGCTACTTTTTGTATTTTTGGTAGAGATGGGGTTTTACCATGTTGGCCAGGCTGGTCTCCAACTCCTGGCCTCAAGTGATCTTTCCACCTTGGACTCCCAAAGTTCTGGGATTGCAGGTGTGACCAGCACGCCCGGCCAAGAAGACAGAAACTTAAATTGTGTTAAGGCACTGAGATTTAGGAGTTAATGTGATTCTGAAGCTTGTCTCACTTTAATAGAGGTCCTACATCTTTTCCTGCCTGATTATGCAGAGTAAAATATTAAGGAGTCTACGCCTGTATCAGGGCTAGCTTTGGACACACAAAGATGCTGAAAGGGAACTTGTGCAGCAGCTTTGTTTGCGGATCTTAGTCCACAGTGTTCACTAGAGCCATCTTTATAAAGAGAAGTCAGGCCTTTGAAGTTAATTGGCCAAAATGAACTTGACTTCCAGATGGACAAAGTCACAAACACCATGGGGAGAAAAAGAAAACATTTAAGAATGACTCTGGTAGTCACCGTTACCTGAGTAAACGCAACTATGTCTCGCTAGCAGTCGCAGGCCAGAGAGGATGCTTAACTCCAGATATCATTTAGCATGACAGCATTATTCTAAATTTTATAATTCTCATTATTATGAGATTTATGAATGACAACAATCTGTCTACCCTTGCTTAGTCATCCCAAAGAAAAACCTTCAAGTTTCTGCAAGGTTTCTTTTTAAGAACAAATCACTTGCTGATATCTCCTGTTAATTAATTCACTAATTCATTCCTTCATTCATTCATCAATAGACAGTTACTGAGTGCTTTCTCCGTGCCAGGCAAGGCTATAGGCATCCATTGACCCTTCCCCTCCCAAACAAGCATTCTCACAGTAGCCCAAGAGAGCTTATTAAAATATTTATTGGATCAGGGCCAGGTGTGGTGGCTCACGCCTGCAACCCCAGGAAATTTGGGAGGCTGAGACAGGCAGATCACTTGAGGTGAGGAGTTCGAGACCAGCCTGGCCAACATGATGAAACCCCATCTCTACTAAAAATATAAAAATTAACTGGGCGTGCTAGTGGGCACCTGTAATCCCAGCTACACGGGAGGCGGAGGCAGGAGAATCGATTGAACCAGGGAGGTGGAGGTTGTGGTGAACTGAGTGTGGTGAGATCACACCACTGTACCCCAGCCTGGGTGAAAGAAGGAGACTCCGCCTCAAGAAAATAAAAATGAAAAAAAAATATTTATTGGATCAGGTACCCCCATCCTTTAAATTCCTCCAGTGGCTTCCCAGTGTACTCACAACACAGTCCAAACCCTACTGTGCCTCCAAGGCTGATGTCTCCAGCCCCTTGTCACATCACACTGGACACACTCATCTATAGATTCATCAAGCTTTCCAGGTTCCTCCCCTCCTCAAGCTGTGCCCATGCTGTCTCCTCGGTCTGCACCGCTCCTTTCCCTCTCTCTTCCTATCTAATTCCTACCTACCCATCAGCCTCAATCCTTGTCCTTCACAGTGGCCTTCCCTGAACCTTCCATCCAAATTAAGTCTGCTCATTTTAATATTCCATAGCATCTAGAGTCTTTCTCTGGTCACAACAAATGTCTCTTTGGCATCCAGCCCATTCTAGGTGCCAACGATAAGACATGAGGAAGAGAAAATCTCTGCTCTGTGACACGTACTTGTAACAAGATATTAATAGGTGTATAAAGTGCAATGGAGGAAATGATCAGCCAGACTGTCAGGGAGTAGCTGGGCAGGCTGCCATTCTAGTCTGGGATGTCAAGGAGGGGGGTTCCCTGAGAAGGTGGGAGCTAAAATAAAGCTTGAGGCCAGGTGTGGTAGCTCACGCCTGTAATCCGAACACTTTGGGAGGCTGAGGCAGGTGGATCACCTGAGGTCAAGAGTTCGAGACCAGCATGACCAACATGATGAAACCCTGTCTCTATTAAAAATACAAAAAACGAGCCAGGCATAGTGTTGGGAGCCTGTAATCCCAGGTACTGGGGAGGCTGAGGCAGGAGAATCTCTTGAACCTGGGAGGCAGAGGTTGCAGTGAGCCAAGAGTGTACCACTGCACTCCGGCCTGGGTGACAGAGCAAGACTTGTCTCAATAAAATAAAATAAAATAAAATAAAAACCTTGAAGGATGAATAGGAAAGTGCCACAGAAAAAGCTTTCCAGAAAGAGGAGTGAGTGCGAAGACCCTGAGGTGGAAAAGAGCCCGAAATATTCGATTAAGAGAAAGGAGGCCAATAGGACTCGTGGTGAGTCAGAAGATGAGTGGTAAAGGCGGAGCAGGAGTTACATATCGATTTGTGTGACTGTATTTTAAATATCTGTCTCCCCAAAGATTGAAAGCTACACAAATGCAGATACACTAGTTTGCTTGTCAATCAAGAACAGGGTCTAGCACAGGCTTTGATATATAGTTGGAATGCTTAACTATTTAATGAATAAATGAATGAAAACAGTAGCTGGGCTGCTCACCTTAGAGCAGAAGTCTGGCAGCTCAAACAGGTAGGGACAGTTATAGAGAGCTGCAAAGGTAGACCCTTCCCAGTAACGGAAAAAGGGCAAGTGGAGAAACTTATTTTCAGCAGGTAAAGTAATGACTACAGTGCACAGGCATGGCAGCAAGGAGGCAGGAAGCAACAAAGAGGTAAATAACTTAGAAACCTTCACTTTCCATCTGCGGTTGCTGCAAGCACCCAGCCTCTGAAACCCCAGGACATTCATACCAAGCAAGAGGCATACAATTAGGCAGTATCTCAAGATAATACCCAATAGGTCTTACATTTCATTTCAGTCAACCACTGCTGGGTTTTGGCACCATTTTCATTGCAAATATGAGTAATGCAGACTCTCAGTCACTATTAAGTAGCAATCTGGGGAAATCATCCACTTCCAATAATCCATTTCTCTAATTTAGAACACTCTGAAACCACATAATGAATAACACTGTCGCCAACTCTCCGATAATGACATGTGACATATGTCAGCAATTGCTCTTTTCAAGATAAATCCCACTGTGTTGTCCCCTTCAGAAACTCCTGCTTATTTATTCACTTGGGCTCCTCACACACAAATACAGTGTATTCATTTCCAAAGATGAATTCAGGAACAAAGTTGAATCCCGGGCTTTGAAATACCAGGAAAAAGTTTGATCCTAACATAATAGCATTCAGTTTTGTCTACAAATTGTTGATTAATATGCAATTATATTCTTAAGTGCAGGGTGTCAATTAATTCCAAAGTACTTTATTTAATTAGTGATACCATTCGGTATATTCCCATTAGCAACATCTTCCTGTTTTTGCCATAGCAGTTTTATTCCACCCGTTTAGCGAGAACTAGAGGTTCTTTTTCGGAATGAAGACCTTGCTTTTCCTGTTTCTTTCACTGCATAAATGAAACTCCCCAGCATTCGCAGATGGAGATGATCATAAAAACTCCCCAAGTGCTCGGTCTTTTTCTTCCCACTGTCCCTCCTTCCCAAAGATGTGGAAATGGAATCAGTAATTGCCCAAAGACCCAGCTCTTCTCAAACCCAAGAGATGAATGAAGGGGATAAGAGTTATAAATAATGGAACTGCTTGCAAGTTATCATCTTTGTATTAAAAAATACTTAGAACTCTTCCATTTGAGGACACATCCCACAGCCCTGGCTCTTGTTGAAAATATTTAAGTTACTCAAATAATTAAACAGTTGCCCATCTCTAGATGTAATGATCAGACGGGAAATCTCTTATATTCAAAAAGGGAAATGTATTAGACTAAGTAAATAATATATAATGGGCATTTGGTTGGAGGGTTTGCTGAGGTACAATTATGTGGTTAAATATGTTTTAGAGTATTCCTGTTTTTTGCATAGATAACACAACTAAAATGTTAACTCAGTAAAATCTAGAAAATACCTATCATCTAACAAGACATTAGAAAAAATAGGAGAGTCCAAGAAGTTGTTTCTGTAAATTTACATCTTGGACTGTAAGACTCGGGTGAGCCGAGAATAGAGTTAAAATTCGACCAAGTCAAGCCAAGGTTTAAGGTAAGACTAAGCTGTTTTGTCTCCTCTCTCATTCCCCACCTCCAAGTATGCTAATGAAATTATGAGCAAAACTGCCTGCAAATAAAATCAACCTTCGAAATAATTCAGTGGTATGAATCTGTCCAGCTTTACTTTAGATGGAGGCTGGCATTTGACTAGAGCAAAAAAAGTGAGATCAATTGGGAAAAGGTTTAGATGGTAAATGCGAAGGTTATATGGCATCCACAGTTGGAGAACTTGAGATATCACAATTAAATAAAATATCCATGGATTCACAACAGACTATATGACCAATTCTACTTGGTTGCTGAAATGTCAACCCAGCCAGGAGGTGGGAGAGCTACTATCTTGAATAATTTTATGAGTGACTCGGGTATTGTAAAGACAATGCAGATTTTATCTGGATGACCCTCTCAACCGTTTCCCACCTCAACTGAGAACCTCATCCTCCTAAAATTACCAGAATAAAAGAGTAGAGAACCGTATTTTGACCAGCCTAGAGCAACATTTCTTAACCTAGACACTGTTGATATTTTGGCTTGGGAAAGTCTTCGTATGAGAGCTGTTCTACATACTGTCCTATGTTTAGCAGAACTCTTGGCCTCTACCAATCAGATGTCGATAACAATTGCCCCACCCCATTCTGACAAACCAGAATGCCTCCAGATATTGCCAACTGTCCCCTGGGGGAACAAAATAGTCTCAGTTGAGAACTACAGGCGTACAGGATGCTTTTACCCTGCTTATTTTTCTAAGGTCTTCTTCTTAGGGTTCCTGTGACATTTTTCTTCATTGATCTATTATTACTTCTCGTTAGTAAAATTCAAAGATAAACAGGAAAAAAAAGTGTAATATTTTCTTAGGAAACTTAATGTCAGGAACTAACTAGGAATAATAGTTCTGTATTATTTTAGACTTTCCCTGTTGTGTATATCAGAATGCACAATCTTTTCTTAGATACTGATGTCTTCACACAGGTTAAGAAAATACATTCAGCCAGCTGTGGTGGCTCACACCTGTAATCCCAGCACTTTGGGAGGCTGAGGTGGGCAGATCACCTGAGGTCAGAAGTTCAAGACCAGCCTGGCCAACATGGTAAAACCCCATCTCTACCAAAAGTACAAAAATTAGCCAGGTGTGGTGGCAGGCACCTGTAATTCCAGCTACTTGGGAGGCTGAGGCAGGAGAATCACTTGACACCAGGAGGCGGAAGTGGCAGAGAGCTGAGACTGCACCATTGCACTCCAGCCTGGGCAATAAGAGCAAAACTCTGTCTCAAAATAAAATAAAGTAAAAACAAATAAAAATAAAGAGTTGGGCATAGTGGCTTATGCCTGCAATCCCATCACTTTGGGACACCAAGGCAGATGGATCTCCTGAGGTCAGGAGTTTGAGACCAGCCTGGCCAATGCGGTGAAATCCTGTCTCTACTAAAAATGCAAAAATTAGTTGTGTGTGGTGGCAGGTGCCTGTAATCCCAGCTACTCAGGAGGCTGAGGCAGGAGAATTGCTTTAATCCAGGAGACGGAGGTTGCAGTGAGCTGAGATGACATCCCTGCACTCCAGTCTGGGTGACAGAGTGAGACTCCATATTTTAAAAAAAACAAAAAAAAAAACAAAAAACACACGCACAGAAAATACATGTATATTATTCACATGATTATGCAAATATGTTTTTAACTAATTGCACTTATTTTTTCATACTAAGTACCTATAAGTTAACCTTATTTTTTTTTAAATCGTTGAGTGGTATTTCATTGCATGGACAGACCCAAAACATATACAAGCAATCTATTAATAGCCTTTTACAATCGTTCTATTTATGTGTGTGTACACATTGAATTTACTTCCTCACAAAATCTTGCTCCCTTATATATGCATTTATGTAGATTAAATTCCTAAAAGTAGAACTTCTCAGGTTTCTCCTTTTATGCTACTTTTCCTGACTGCATTTCATTAACTTCCTTTAAAATGCTTTTCTTTTGGGTCAAATGACACATCTCGCATTTCTTCGGTTTCTTGAAACTTCTACACCCACCTTCCACTCATTAGACAATTACCTATAGGGACTATATTGATACTGGTGGGCTGCGAGAGGTCCCCAAATACTGATGGGACTTTGATCCCAGCAGGTGACCAGCCTCTTGACATGGTCTCAAGAAGGAATTCAAGGGTAAGTCAGAAAGCAGTGAAAGTACAGAGATTTATTACAACAGGAAAAGCACACACTCAAGAAAAGGGAGTGCAGGCAGACTCAAGAGAGCGCCATGCCTAAGGGGGTTTGGGGCTGCTACCTTTATGGGTTTCTTCAGCCAAGGGGTGGAGTATTCATGAAAATTCCTGGAAAAGGGTGGAAATTTCTTAGAATTGTGGTGCCACTCATTTTTACACCAAACGTAGGTGTTCTCACAACTCATGATGCTGGTCACCTAGGACCTCATGATAACATGCTAAGTCACTCATTAACATCCTAAGTCACAGTGACTTAGAATGTTAAGAAGCATATCATGAGGTCCTAGGTGAAACCTAGGTCGAATTCAGCACTATGCTGGGTCCAGTTGGTCTTAACCAGCTTGGTCCACACCTGGTTTTTCAGGATCTTATCAGCCAATAGCCTCTAGTCATATGAAACTGCTATCTGATTTATTTATTATTATTATTTTTTGATACACGTCTCGCTCTGTCCCCAGGCTGGAATGCAATGGCATGACGTCAACTCACTGCAACCTCCGCCTCCTGGGTTCAAGTGATTCTCCTACCTCAGCCTCCCGAGTAACTGAGACTAAAGGCATGTGTCACCATCCTCGGTTAATTTTTGTATTTTGAGTAGAGATGGGGTTTCATCATGTTGACCAGGATGGTCTTGATCTCTTGACCTTGTGATCCACCCACCTCAGCCTCCCAAAGTGCTGGGATTACAGGCGTGAGCCACCATGCCTGGCCTGAAATTTTTATTATCCTGTGACCACTTGTATTATTTCTTTCTCACTTCTAGGGGCAAGGCAAGTGCTCAGATTCCATCTGTGAGTCACTGGCCTTCCTCCTTAAGCCAAACGACTTCCTGACTGCTGTCCCATGCCACCTGTACCTTCTCTTGGTTCTTCTTATCTGTATGGATCTTAGAGGCTTTTAGTTATTTTCTCAAGGGTCTACTAGTGCCATTATTTAGCTCTGTGCTGGGGAAAAATTGATGAGGAAAAAGTAGAGAAGATTTGTCCCCCACAGAGCATAGAGTCTAGTGGAAACAACAGGCATTAATCAAAACTGCTTAGAAATGTATGCAAATTACGACTGGAATTACTGCCTCCCAGGAGAAGAGCCCAGTGCTCTAAGAGGGGCAACAGGAGGACCTGAGGTTTCAGGGCAGGCATTCCTGCAGAAGGAAAGTTCAGCTGGAATCCGAGGGCCAGGGAAAGGCTAACCAGGTAAGAGTGATGGAAGTGACTGGGGATCCACATGGGGAATCAGCATAGGCAAACAACCATAGGAGGGAGAGAAGCTGGCCCCTGAGGGATCAGAAGAGACCTCAAAAGGGTGAGGAGCGGGGAGGAGATGGCTAGTGAGCAGTGAAGGAAGGGCCAGGCAGGGGATACTCTTGAGTCTGGCCCTCTGAGACAGATTTCAGTTTTATGTTGAAAGCTCTGGAAAACAGGGGAGTGAGACATGGTCACACTCAGGCTTTGAAAAGATCACCCTGCTGAAGTATGATGAACAACCCTCAGGAAGTCACCAGCTGTCATCATACTGAGACTGCATCCATCGAGCAAACTTCTCTTCCTTGCCTACAAGCACTTCTCCTCCAGTGATAATGCCGGGTCCGATAAGGCACATGATGCATTTTCCCATTTCTTCTTTAATAGATTTACTTGCTTCATCTGTGCCCACTTTCTTAGGCCAGGTTTAGAGGACAGCACTTTCAGCCCTTTGGAGATCATATTGAAGAGAAGAGCTTTCAGAGAAAATGGGATTTAAGTAGTTTCAAGAAAAACAAACAAACACCCCCCCCCCAAAAAAAAACACCACCTCTAATACAATTAACTTTTTTAAAAAAAGTAAAAAAGAGTGTCCTCTTTAGGATGGTATATCTTATATTAACTGTTAAATTTAAGTCACTAAGAGACTCAATAACTAGGTACAAAGAAATCTTCACTTTTTATCCACGAAAGTCTGCCCCCAAACTGCTTTCTCACCAAACTAAAAAGTTAGTTTATAGCATGGCGAATCTATTGCAGTGCAATCATATTTTAACCTTATCAAATATCCTCACATATTTCTTCCATTTGCGCAAAAAATGGAACATCAGAGATTTAGATTTTATTTGGGAAATGTCTTATTCATCATACGGAAACACATCCAACTGCATTTGAGAAGTTCAATTTAAAACTAATTTATCTTACATTAATGTTTAAATTCATGAGATTTCACATAAAGTCATTCTTGTAGTGTAATAAATTCAGAGTCAATATGATAATTATTAAACAGAAATGGGCTTGAGAAAAATAAATCGCCTGGTCTTAGGGTTAGTCCCTTCTCTCCTCAGCTCTTAGGCTGGTAGCAAAGAGAAAGAAAAAAGAAAGGACAATGTCAAGAGGGAGAGGGAACAAAGAGGAGGAGCCCGAACACACAAGATCACGCATGCCCACAAGACTGTGCCCACACTGCCACTTATGGAATGCTTATTGTATACCAGGCACTGTTCTCAGTTCTTTTCACATCTCTAAGCCTCTTAACAACCCAGGGGAATTACTTGAGTGATGATGATCCCAGCTCACAACTCTGGAGCACTTACTGTGTACAGGCAGTGTTCTAAGCACCCATCCCTTTTTCTGTAAATAGAAAGGGGGTCTCCCCATGTTGCCTAGGCTGGTCTTGAACTCCTGGCCTCAAATGATTCTCTCGCTTCAGCCTCCCCATAGTGTTGGGATCACAGGTACAAGGCACCACACTCAGCCTGTTCTAAGCTCTTACGTGCATCAACTGGCTCAATCCATACAACCTAAAGTGGTGAGGATGACTCCTGTCTTCTCCAGATGAGAAAAGTGGGATAGGGGAGAAGTTAGACGGCATGAGCAAGCTGAAACAAACAGCTAGCGGGGGACCTGGGCAGTGAATGCAGACCAACTCTGCACGTCACCACGATGTGGTCGGCCTACCGAAAATGTAAAGAAGGTGCAACATTTTTTGCAGACAGGGAAACTCACATCTCTAAAGACTGAGCACCTTACGGTACAGCCAGAATTTGAATTCACAGTCACAGGGTTCCTAAAGTCTTGCCGCCACTAACATCAGAAAGCTCCCCAAAGATATTCATTCCTCGTTCCGGATGGAAGATCCAAGTTCCTGGGCAGGATCGCTGCCTCTGTCTCCACCCTCACTTTTCATTAGTGGCGTGTCTTCAGGACCCCCTTGCACGAGTCCCTGGCATCGACTGCCCTGCCTCCCTCCCTTTCCCTAGGTTCTTTCTTTGTGTTACCGATCCAGGACTCCTGCTTTCTGCAGTGATGTGGTGAATAAATACCCACTCCCAGGGAGAGGATACGGCACTTTCAAAAAGCAAGAGAAAATGGAACTCAAAAATGCTTCCCACATGCGTAGGTACCCGGACCTTGAATATCAAAAGACTGTTCCAAAAGTGAGATTCATTTTGTGTTCTCAGCTTGCTTGTTCTAAACACACAACTTTCTTTTCCTGTCATTATTTCTCCTTTCCCTTTGCAAATCATCCCTGCCTTACTGAATGATCTCTGACTTTTCCATTAATTCATAAATTCTAAGTGTGTATTTAAAAATATCTAGAACAGCGATTCTCAACACCAGCGATTTTTCCCCAAGGGGAACGTGGACAATGTCTAGAGACATTTCTGGCATCTAGAGTGGGGAAGGGGTGCGCCATTGGTGTCTAGTAGCTAAAGGGCAGTGAGGTTGCCAGGAAGCCTCCCAAAACAGATCAGCCCACACAAAAAAGGATCATCTGACCAGCCATGTCAAGGGTGCTGAGTGAGGTTGTTAATCCCAGCTATTTGGGAGGCTGAGGCAGGAGAATTGTTTGAACCAGGGAGACAGAGGTTTCAGTGAGCAAAGATTATGCCACTGCACTCCAGCCTGGGAGACAGAGCCAGAC
>NW_012119043.1:3136484-3230131 GCF_000951035.1 Colobus angolensis palliatus | reverse complement strand
ATCCAGAATTTACTAGAAAGCACCATCACCATTTTCTATTTAAAGCAATAGAACATCTTGAGTTGTCTTGACAGTAAGATAACTATTTACAATTTTTTTTTTTTTTTTTGACATGGAATCTGGCTCTGTTACCCAGGCTGGAGCATGCTGTGGCCACATCTCAGCTCACTGCAACCTCTGCCTCTCTGGTTCAAGTGATTCTCCCTGCCTCAGCCTCCACGAGTAGCAGGGATTACAGGTACCAACCGCCAAGCCTGGCAAATTTTTGTACTTTTAGTAGAGACGGGGTTTCGCCATGTTGGCCAGATTGATCTCGAACTCCTGACCTCAGCTGATCCACCCACCCTGGCCTCCCAAAGTGCTGGGATTACAGGCATGAACCACAGCGCCCAGCCAGTTAACTATTTACATTCTGGAACCTCCTCTTCGCCATTGCATTACTGTAAAATACAAGGTGTAGACAAAGATATGGAAACCCAGATAACAGACAACTCTACACTCTCTCCACCTTCGTTCATGGGGCCAGCTCACATCCATCCTTCAAGATTCAGACCAGATGCCACCTCTTCCAGGACACCGCTTCTCACACTGAGTTGTTCGGTGGAGCTCCAGCATGCTCTTTTCTGTAGCATCCTGTGATACCCTCAACCCCAGCCCGCAACACAGAGCCCTCTATTTGTCTGATTACCTGGCTAGGTCCCCAAAGGTAGGAATCTCCTATTACTAATCTTCCTATCTGCAACAACTGTAACAGTGACTGACATTTAACATTCAAAATTTGAACTGGTGGTAAATATTGAATGAATGAGCAAATGAATGAAAAAGGGAACAAGAATGATTTCCACTGACCCGTAAAAAATCAAGAATAGGGAGATTCAAAATCAAGGGAGGAAAACTGGTGGTGTATTCAAGGAAGAAAGGAGATACTATACTCCCTTATAAGAATTTCAGGTGGCAGCCGGGCACGGTGGCTCACTCCTCTAATACCAGCACTTTGGGAGGCTGAGAAAGCATGTGGATGACCTGAGACCAGGAGCTTGAGATTAGCATGGCCAGGATGGCGAAACCTCATCTCTATTACAAATACAAAAATTAGCCAGATGTGGTGGTGCACGCATATAATCCCAGCTACTTGGGAGGCTAAGGCAAGAGAATCACTTGAATCCAAGAGGTGGAGTTTGCAGTGAGCCAAGATCATGCCATTGCACTCCAACCTTGGTGACAGAGCAATACTTTGTCTGGAAAAAAAAAAAGAAAAGAAAAGAATTTCAGGTGGGCCAAGAGGTCAGTGAGGTAGAATGCTTAAGAAGGAACACAGGCCCCCTAATCATTTTGGGGCTGGGAGGGTCCTGGCTTTTATCAAATACAGGCTTCAAAAAATGACTATGACCCTCTGATGCTCAAGTCTCCCATCTGTAAAATGGAAATAATAGTATTCAACATATATGCCAATAATGAACATGAAATCAGAATAATGCACATAAGGTACTAAGCAAAGTATCTACAGGTTGAGAAGTTGTTAGGGATCATTGTTTTTTTTTTCCATGAATTCTAATGGTTGTCAGAACTATCCTCTGTAGCAGCAGCACTCACTCATTAATACTAATGCACGCCCTTTATGTGAATCACTCTGCTAGGCATTTTAAGGCACAGAGATCTAAGACTCAGCTATTGCTCTCAAAAGGCTTAACCAGGTTGGAGAGTCAGACCATACTCGCCCTTGCCACAGGTTCTTCTGGGTTCTTTTCCACCCTTCTCCCTTCCTTCAAGCCTGAGTCGCTGAAGAAAGCAGAGCTTGGATCTTTAAAAACACACCAGTGTGTAAGTGTGAATTAGCATGGGGTTGTCTAACCTCATACCTTATGAGCAGCTTCATCTGCCATAACTTAGATTGTGATGGGAAATAAAATGCAAGCACGGCGAAGAGCTCACTGTGCACGGCAAGACATGTTTTATCTCTAGCCACGAAGTGGAATTGCATTCCTGTTGTGAAACCCAGATTGATGCATGCGTTTTATTTATAACCCTTTCTCTGAAAGTTCCTCCAAGTTACAAGTTTGCAATGAAAGTTTGCAGTGGCTTTTAAAAGACCTGCTGGCATCTTCCCTGACAGCCAAATTCTTGCAAGTGACAAGAACAGACCACAGAAAGGCTGAGAGTCAACAGGCATTGAAGAATGTGCATGTCCGAGAAAGAATAATGGTGATAGAATGGAAAAGGCGGAAAGTGGGACTACTGAGCATTGGTACTCAGGGGAAACCTGCCATACCAGCATTTCAAACTGACTGTCATCCAACCATCCGTCCTTCTCCCTTCTTATATTGCCTTGACTTTGTACATGAGCTCCTTTTTTGCTTCCCTCTATCCTTTCTCAGTCTATCTCCCCCAATCGCTGCAGAAAAATCACTACAATCATTTCACTGGCAGTAGTCTCAGTTTGATGATCACTTGTCAAGTCTATACAACCATGCTGCCCTATTTGGTCATGTAGAAGGTATGTCAGCCAAGAATCATCCATCCCCAAACAGTAGAGGCAATCACATCAGAAACTAGAGCTGTGAAAAACAGAGTTTCCTCAAAGGGTTAAACCATATGACTTAGCAATTTCATTCCTAGGTATATACCCACAGAAATTGAAAACAGATACTCAGACAAGTGCATGTACCCTCATGTTCATAACAGCATCATTCACAATAGCTAGAAAATGGAAACAGCCCAAATGTCTATCAATGAATAAATAAATTGCTTCATTTGTAAGGTAGAATATTATTCAGCCATACAAATTGATGAAGTACTGCTACATGCTACGATGTGAATTCACCTTGAAAACATTATGGCGAAAGAAGTCAGATGAAAAAGACCATGTATTGTATGATTTATGTAAGATATCCTAAATGGGCACATCCATTGTGACAGACAGACCAGTGGTTACCAGGGGTTGGGGGGAGAGACGAATGAAAAGCACCTGCTTAATATACATGGGATTTCTTTTTGGGATAATGAAAACGTTTTGGAACTAGATAAATGTGGTAGCTGCACAACATTAATATACTATGTGCCACTGAATTGTTCACTTAAAAATAATTGACATCAATTATGTGGAATACACCTTGACGAAATTTTTTAAAATAAAACGATATCGAACACTAGACTAGTTTTCCAATTTGGGGACAAAACAGGTCAGCTAGCAAAACTTAGTAACAGGGAAGAGAGGAAAGCACCAGAGACCCAGGTCACAGCCCTGGTTAGACGTCAAGAGTCACCACATCTAAAACAGCTACAAGAGTAGAGGCCATGAGTGGACTTCTCGCCAAGTCCAGGACTGACTTCCAGCAAAGAGATCATGAACACGGGCAGAGGGACCTGGCAGTGAATCTCAGCACTACTGTTTCTTGATGGTGTAGTGGCTTGATACTTGAACATTTCTAAGAGGTCTTACCCACACTGGAAATAGGAATCTGTGTCATAGGGTTATCTTAAGAGTTCAGTGATAATAACCCTAAGACTCCCTTATAAGTCACTGTATATAACACATAATACAAATTCAGTAACTGGTAGCTTTAATTACCATCCAACCATTGTGCATGAAATGTGTGGTCCAAGCTGCCAAGGATGACAAAGGATGAAAAACAGCAACACTGTGGGTCAAAAGTAATGAACTTCTACATGGTCTCTTTGGAAGAACCAGTGGCCCATTTATCTGTGCTCATTCACAGGCCGTTTTCAGTAATAAGAAGTCTCTGACTTAGCATCCATTTGAGGCCCATAGATGGCTCTAAAAAAATCTCCTAAGAATGAGTGTGCATTGCAGTTTTTGGTTTTTGTTTTTGCTTGTTTTTTTTTGTTTTTGTTTTTTTGGAGACAGGGTCTTGCTCCGTCACTCAGGCTGGAGTATAGTGGTGTAATCATGGCTTGCTGCAGGCTCTAACTCCTGGGCTCAAACAATCTTCCTGCCTCAGCCTCCCAAGTAGCTGAGACTACAGGTGCATGCCACCATACCCAGTTAATTTTTAAAAAATTCTTTCTGTAGAGACAGGGTTTTGCTATCATTCCCATGCTGGTCTCAAACTCCTGGCCTTAACTGATTTTTCCTCCCCAGCCTCCCAAAATGCTGGGATTACAGGAGTGAGCCACTGTGTCTGGCCAATCACAGTTACCTTAATCATCCTATCTATCTATTAGGGACTCAAAAGATTATTTGATGATTAAGAGGATGTATTAGTTCATTTTCATGCTGCTATGAAGAAATATCTGAGACTGGATAATTTATAAAGAAAAAGAGGTTTAATGGACTCATAGTTCCACATGGCTGGGGAGGCCTCACAATCATGATGGAAGTTGAAGGAGAAGCAGAGTCACGTCTTACATGGCGGCAGGCAAGAGAGACTGTGTCCTTTATAAAACCATCAGATCTCAGGAGACTTATTCACTATCATGAGAACAGGATGGGAAAAATCAAGCCCCATGATTCAGTTACCTCCTATTGGGTGCCTCCCACAACATGGGGGGATTACGGGAGCTACAATTCAAAATGAGATTTGGGTGGGGACACAGCCAGAGGATGACTGAAAATACCAGATGACATCCCCTCTGCAGAACAGTCTCCCTGATATGGAGAGCTCTGTAAGGTGTGTCTTGAGGAAAGCACTCACGCTGTAGGTTACACTGGAATCAGAGGGCTGGATTCAAATGCTGGCTCTTCTGTAAATTATCAGCATGTCTTAATGAACAACTTTCTTTGAAATAATTTTTTATGCCTATTATACTATATACCTTTTGGTTTCTAAAGATTGCCTTTTGCAACTTAAACCCTACAGCCATGTTAAAGGATGTGTGCGTGTATTCACTGTAGACCAATATATTTATTCATTTAAGCAATAATTCAAACATGAGTGACTGCTGTGCTATGTACAAGGGACTACGCCATTTCCACTGGCGGACACAAAGTTAAATGAGGCAGGATTGCCAACCACAGGAGTGGAGACGATTTCTATACTGAAATAAACAGAATGTTAGGACACTCCAGTGTGCAAGGGTCAAATATATGATACAAACTGCTAGGGCCCACATGGAAAGTGATGGATCAATGAAACTGGAAGTCTATGGTGTCTGAATTCAGATAGCACTGATTCAAGTTGCTTATACAATGCTGTTAGTCATCTGTCTCTGTCGCTCATCTTTATTTTCCTCTGTGTCAGCTTGGTTCTCAGACAGGTGCCTTTCAAACCCTGGAGAGGTGACTACCAAAAATTTCAGACTTCATTCTACCAGTTCATCATGCCCAGAGAGAACCGAGTCTCTTTCCAAAGAATTCCATGTAAATTCCTGAGATTTAATCTCACCGGACTGACTTGGGACACATGCCCAGACACGGACCAGTCAGGGAGGCCAGGAGGATGCAACGGCATCAGTGGTCAGGCCTGGATCACACTCCCCCTTGTGAAGCTTGGGGCTTTTTCTACCTGATGACTCAGACTGAGGCTGGAAGAGACGACTTGTCTAGGGAAACACTAAGATGCTTTACCAGAAAAAGAGGGAAAAAAAAAGAACAGCCTGAAAAACAGCAGCTATTTATCACAAGTGCCAAGTGATACATGCTGTACTAGAGGTTAAATGAGAGTGCCATAGCAACTTTAGAAGAAAAAAGGGGAACTAGAGTTTAAATCTTACAACAACTTGTATTACTGCCATATTAATAACTACATAACAAACCTCAATGCCATTCACTCACTCATAAAACTCTCACTGGCATTCAATAATACGCTTTTTTTTTTTTTGGCCACTCATGTATCTGTATGTCAACTGAAGTTCATTTCATCTAAACTTGGTTTAAGTCCCCCTTGTGGGATGGGTGAGGTCAGCTCCATATGTCACGCCCATTTACAGACCATGATTCTCATAGTAATGAAAGACACACATGTGGGAGAATGCAACTACACACTTGCTTTTAAAGCCTCTGCTTACATCAAGTCTGCTAACATTTCGTTCGTCAAATTGTAACAGGACCAACGGCAGCATCCCTGTGGCAGAAAGCCATATGCCTGGTACTTTAGCCAGAGGAACGTAGGAAAGGGCTTCCATAGAGAGAGGGATGGAAAATCTGAAGCAATAATGCAATTACATCCTGATATCGAAGAGAGTTTGATTCCCATGGGAGACATATGAGAGCAGACACATGAAGTTTATCTACTAACTCACGGTCATTTAGCTTGAGGATGGCAGGCCTGGGTTTAAAACCAGGTCATCTCATTCTGAAGCCCAAAAGAGAGACACGGTAGATTTTTGGGCGATGGCCCAGGAATACAGTATGAGGTGAGCCTTCATGTAGGGCGTGGCATCTGCTCTCTGATAAGAGTTGCATTCACTGAGGGCTTCATGAATTCTTGAGTTATAGTTAATAAGATTTTTGTCAGAAACTTACAAGTTTCACGTAACAGAGATGTACTTAACACACACAATCTTCGTGTAGTCTGTTGAAAGTTAGTTTGTTTTTTCGTTTTGAGTCAGAGTTTGGCTCTGTCACCCAGGCTGGAGTGCAGTGGCGCGATCTCTCCTCACTGCAACCTCCGCCTCCTGGGTTCAAGTGATTCTCCTGCCTCAGCCTCCCGAGTAGCTGGGATTATAGGCACACACCACCATGCGCGGTTACTTTTTTGATTTTTAGTAAAGACAGGGTTTCATCATGCTGGCCAGGCTGGTCTCAAACTCCTGACCTCAAGTGATCTGCCTGCCTCGGGCTCACAAAGTGCTGAGATTACAGGCATGAGCCACTGCACCCAGCTGAAAGTTAATTTAAAACTGAATTATTTTTACCATGAGACACTAAAGAAGGGTGACACGTGCAGCTGACAGCTAAGCAAGATCCTCCTACATGGAAGAGGAGTTCTGGTTAAATGTGTTGGAAGCTATGACAGACTAAGGTGGTCAGAAGTATGTTACCTGGGTGTCTGATTCCACTTTAAAATCTCTGCAACAAAGTTCCTTGCATCCAATCAAGTGGACAGTGATGTATTACAGGCCCAGTCAAGGTATCAGCCTTTACTCGGCAGGTTGCAGGCTGCCATGTCAAAGGTTAAGACTTCAGTTCTACATCCACAGTCACCTAGATGTGAAGTCCAATTCGTTGATCTGCAAAACTTATGTCAAAGAGGCCAAGCACGGTGACTCATACCTGCCATCTTGGCACTTTGGGAGGCAGAGGCAGTGGAATCGCTTGAGCACAGGAGTATGAAACCATCCTGTGCAACTTAGTCAAGACTCCATCACTCCAAAAAATACAAAAAAAAAAAACAAAAAAAAACCCAGCTAGGCATGGTGGTACACACCTGTAGTCCCAACCATTTGGAGTTGGAGACTGCAGTGAGCTATGGTTGCATCACTGCAGTCCAGCCTGGGTAACAGAAAAAGACCCTGTTTCTAAAAAAAAAAAAAAAAAAAAAAAAAAAAAAAAAAAAAAAAAAAAAAAAAAAAAAATGTGAAGGTAAACTGGGGCCAGTCTGCAACAACAAAACCCCAGACTGACTTTCATCTAAGACTTTTTCAACAGGCAGGCAGACATGACACAATGATTGTTGATTGAATGATTGAGACAAGGTCTTACCCTGTAGCTCAAGTGGGAGTACAATAGCATGATCACAGCTCACTACAGTCTTGAACTCCAGGACGCAAGCAATCCTCACCTCAGTCTCCAAAATAGCTGGGATTACAAGTGAGCATCACCACACCTAGCTAATTAAAAACAAAAATTTTGTAGAGACGGGGTCTCCGCCTGTTGCACAGGCTGGTCTAGAACTCCTGGGCTCAAGCAATCCTTCTGCCTCAGCCTCCAAAAGTGCTGGGACTGGCATGAGCCATTGCTCCTGGGCAATTATTTTTAAATGGTACAATAGACAGAAAGAAACTCTTCTCCTCAAAGGATTTGCCAATCTTAATATTAAGACTCTTAATACAAAGATCTTCAAGTTTCTTATTTCTCAAGATAGTCCTTTCTTTCCTTCAGTGGAAGTACATTATTTCTTAAATTATACCCATTCGAATAGACTGAGGGTTGACAAATGTTGTGAGAATTAAGCTTTTCCCCCTAAAATAATTTAGAGCAAACTATTAGGTAGTTGGAATTAGAGAATGAGGTTTGGCTGCAAACAATAGAGCTTTGCTGGGGATCAGAGAGAAGAGTGGATAATGGTTAAGAGTGTGTGTTCTGGAGCTGAACAGGTCTAGGTTTGAATCCTGGCCCTGGTAAGGCAGAAGTAGGTAGCCTTGAGCAAGTCACTCACTGGCTTCAAGTTTACTCACTGGTAAAATGAGATTGATGACAGGAGGATTAAATGAGATACTGTATGGATAGAGACTGGCATAATGTCTGGCATAGGGAATGCTGGAGTGACAGTTTAAAAATATAATCTCCTTAACATCTTTTAATGGATTCCCACTGCGAATGTCAGTTGTTTGAACCAGAGCGACTCCATCTTGAATAGAGGTTGGGTAAAATAAGGCTGAGAACTACTGGGCTACATTCCCAGAAAGTTAGGCATTCTTAATTATAAAGCATTTGCATGCTAAACGGCAATCCTACCGGGGCCATGACAGTTTACAAATGCCACAGCAACACCGGGAAGTTACCCTATATGGTCTAAAAAGCTGAGAAACCCTCAGTTCCAGTCATTGCCTACTCCTTTCTGGGAAAACTTATGAATAATCCATTCCTTGTTAAGCGTATAATCAAGAAGTAATCATAAGGATAAGCAGGTGGGCAGCCATGCCACTGCTCTGCCTATGCAACAGCCATTCTTTGATTCCTGTATTTTCTTAATAAACTTGCTTTCATTTCACCCTATGGACTCGCTCCAAATTCTTTCCTGTGCAAGGTCCAAGAACCCACTCTTGGGGTCTGGATCGAGACTGCTTTCCAGAAACACTCAGAGGACATAACCCCAAAACTCTTGATGTGATGCTTCTATCCAACATCAACTCTACCCCACCGCTCCTCCAAGGTTCCAGCCTAAAGGACTCTTCACTTCCTCAGGTTTCCAAGACCTTCCACGTGCTGTTCCCTGTGCTTGCAGGAGACCTTCCCCCTTAGCCTGGTTATCCCCTACCTGTCATTCAGTTGTGTCCTTCAATGCCATTTGCTTGACTATCTCTGTGATTCACGTGTATCATGCTCATCAGTGTAACTTCTTTTCATAGCACATACCAAAGACTGTCATTATTGATTAATTTGATCAATGCCTGCCCCCCACTAGACTCTAAGCCCCGTGAAGCTAGAAGCCACATCTACCTTGTTCATCCATCTGCTTCTACCACCCAGTGTCAGGCTTGTGACCCAGAGAAATTGTTTACCGAATGAACGGATGGAAAACAATGTCACTGAATGTAGTGGAAACACTTAGAACATGATCAGGAGCTATGTCTTAATCCACTTTCTTGCTTTCAGTTTGAAGAGCAGACAAGGACATTTCTGACTCTCTTAGACGTCCTCCCTTCCCCACATTTTTCCCTCTGTATTATTACATCAAAAAAGAAAACAGTTATCATGTTGATCATGCAATGAGATCTCAGAATATTGGCTAGTTTGGGGTGGTGTTGTTGTTGTAGTTTTAAATAAGCTCCCTATGTGGGCTATTAAATAAAGTAGGGACAAATGAGAGAAATTATACATCTGCTTTTCACTCCAGGACAAGTTGTTACGTTTGTTTGAATCTAATTTCCCTTTGTGCAGATCACTGAACCGGCCCTCAGATATTGCCAGTACCGCAATGAGAGTGTTAGTAGCAAAGACTGGTTAATAGTTTGCTGGGTAACTTGAGGAAGGAAATGTAACCAGTCTGGGCCATTATCTCCTTTCATTACCTAACAAGGGGCTGGCTGAGCTCAGATGGAAGCCTGGGGTTGGGGGTATCAACAGCGCTTCCTCCCTTCACTCATTCCTCAGGAATCCTCCCCATCTCTGCAGGTGCCTGCCGCCATTGGCATGCCCAGGAGGTTTGATTTTGTAACTAGGGACAGAGGGAGAAGATTTTGATAGGGTGAGAGAGTCTGGGACTTGGAAAGGTGATAAGGAAATTCAAAATGAAAAGGAATTGCATCCACCCCCTACTCAGTTTCTCAGATTGATTTTGAGCCACCTGTGGAGAGAAAGGTTTAGATGCAGAAGATGAAAGAGAGACTTACTGAGATTCAGCACCAGCAAAGCTACTTTAGGGACCAGGTGACAGATCACAGCACAGGGCTGGGGAGACAATCTTTGGCCCTGTCTCTGAAGAAAACCTAAGAAGGATCTGGGGTCCCCAAACTACAGCCATGAAAGCATTCAGAGGTGGCACCTGGGAACTCATACCAGAGTTCTCAAGATGGGAATTGCAACAACAGGGAAGCTTCTGAAGGCAGTTACATGGATGTGGTCAACCAAAGGCTAGAAACAAAGACGGTTGTTTCATGCAATATGGCTGTTTTGAGGACTGCCTGAAAGAACTAGAATACTATCTGGGGAACCGTAGAAGCTTACATTTTAGAAATTAGCCAATGATCCTTCCTATAATCACAATTTTGGTGTAGAAAGTCACTATGGCCTGATATTTAGTCATACAAAGATAAGACCTGAAAAGTTAGGTTGTACTTTTTTTTTTTTTTAAATGAGAGTGAAAATATATTCATGGTTTTCTTCATATATGTCAGCGTTGTTTGACTGGTTGCCATGACAGTAGCTCTCTTGTGAAATAAAGTTTTATTTTTAAATCAACAAAAAAGAGAGATGTAGGGCATTTAAAAATCTTCCTTTACTTTCCTACTCTCCCAGTCCCCAAAGAAAGACAGCAATGACCTCTAGAAACATCGTCACTCTGACATGATGGACCAAGGACTCAGGGGCTTCCCATCATTTCTAAGTGCTCCATCTTCTATGGTACTGCTAGATGCAAAACCTAATGGAGTAAAACAGGAGGTCCACAAGGAAAATGTCGCTTATGAGCACAAATGAGGTGCCAGCCTCTAACAATCCAGGTTGCATGAGGCCACACTTGCCCTAAAAGATTTACACCACATGTAGGCATTAAAAACTGAACCAAGTCTGAGCGCGATGGCTCATGCCTGTAATCCCAGCACTCTGGGAGGTCGAGGCAGCTGGATCACTTAAAGTCAAGAGTTTGAGACCAGTCTGGGCAACATGGTAAAACCCTGTCTCTACTAAAAATACAACAACAACAACAAAATCAGCTGAGTGTGGTGTCATGTGCCTGTAATCCCAGCTACTCAGTAGGCTACGGCAGGAGAATCGCTTGAATCCTACAGGTGGAGGTTGCAAGGAGCCAAGATTGGGCCACTGTACTGCAGCATGGGTGACAAGACTAAGACTCCATCTCAAAAAAAATAAGAAATAAGAAACTGAACCAAAAGTTTGCAGTGCTAACTGGCACTTTGCATTCTATGTTTTCTTTCTCAGGTTCTGCTAGTAGACTATCCTAGCTTGGTCTAAAGGGAGAGACTTTCATTTTAAATGAATTTCTAAACAAAACAGGAAATGTGAGGAGCTTAATATTCACAGATATTCATTCTAACCGGGGGACAAATAAAGAATCCTATGGGGCCTGTACTTGAAAATCATTCATAATTTAAAATGATTTTGCTTTGGTAATGAGTTTCTCATAAAGGCTCCATCATATAGAGACCGATAAAACAACTTTATATGGTGATCCATGAAACCAGCCAACACTCTTTTACGGCACTATGTATCTGGAGAAATGGCATGGCCACCTCTGTTCATGCTGAGGAGAAACAACATCTATAGGAAATTCCAGTCTGCAACTTATTTCAGTATTTTTTTCTGTGCCTTGTATTTTATATTTATTTGTATTTTGAAATGGAGTTTCACTCTTGTTGCCCAGGCTAGAGCGCAATGGTATGATCTCAGCTCACTGCAACCTCTGCCTCCCAGGTTCAAGCAATTCTCCTGCCTCAGCCTCCCAAGCAGTTGGGATTATAGCCATGTGCTACCACGCTCAGCTAATTTTTATATTTTTCAAGAGACAGGATTTCACCGTGTTGGCCAGGCTGGTCTTAAACTCCTGACTTCAGATGATTCACCTGCATTAGCCTCCCAAAGTGCTAGTATTACAGGCCTGAGCCACCGTGCCTGGCCTCCTGTGCCTTTTCAATGCTAGCACCCAGGTTGCTAATCTTCCCCATGCTAGAAAAAAAACAAAACAAAACAGAAGTACCTTATTAATTTTGGTCCGAGGACTAGCTACATAATCACTTAAACATCTGTCTCCTAAACCAAACAGGAATTTTAGAATATTCATAGAGAAAAAATATATTGTATAATAACCAACAAAAGATTAAAATATTGAATGTTATGTGGCTAAAACCTAATCACATTTAATAGAAGTCATCCTACCCCATAATATTTTAAATCTTGTCCAGTATTACTGGGTTCAATTCTATTTTACAAAGCTGAGAGAGAATTCTATTTCTCTTTTGTTCTCTTTTACTCAATTTACTGGCATTCTTGGTCTTTCCCTGCCTATGTTAATTCCTGCAAAACCAGGTCTCTTCAATTCTTTTCCAAACTCTCATATTACTTAATTTTTCCTTCAGAACTGGAGACCTCAGAAGTTACTCAGCAAAATCTGTTTTTCCATCAAGGTATATCAAGTACCCAGGTGTTTCTTGCGGTATTTTATCATCATCACTTTTTCTGCGTGTGTTCTGTAACTATTTCCAGAAATTGTGTAAATCCGTTCTGGAATAGCGTTTAGTGAATTATCTGGTAGGTGCATGGCTGGAAGCCAACAGAACCTTGACACAGTTTGGCTCCATCTCCACCCAAATCTCCTCTCGAACTACAATCCCCACACGTTGAGGGAGGGAGGTGATTGGATCATGGCCACGTTTCCCCCCACACTGTCCTCGCGATATTGAGTGAGTTCTCGTGAGATCTGATGGTTTTATGAGGCAGTCATCTCTGCTCCTGCTCAGCTCTGTCTCTTGCTGCCTTGTGAAGGTGCTTATTTCCCTTTTGCCTTCCACCATGATTTTAAATTTTCAGAGGATTTCTCAGCAATGTGGAACTGTGAGTCAATTAAACCTCTTTCCTTTATAAAAATACCCAGTCTCAACGAAGTTCTTTATAGCAGTGTGAAACTGAGTAATACAAACCTGTAACTGCCTAACTTAAGGGGAAAAAAAGAGGTTTTCGGAGGGGGATATGGGGACATTCACAGAATCAAGACTCATGAACGGTGCCATGAATGCAAAATTAGATACCTTTGTGTATCTAATTAGATACATCTTTTTAGTCATCCTTCTAAAGAGTCCAAGTCCCAGGAAAGAGCACCATTGTCCACGCTTAGCTTCTGTGCCTACCTCTTCACCACCTGGACAGGTAGAGGAAGAAATGCACAGAAGCCTCCTGTATGGCCCTCAGGGGTCTCACTGAACCTTTCAGAAACCTTGACTGACAGACCCATTTGAATCACAAAATGTGGTAAAAAGTGAATTTCTCCCAGAAAAACAGGGATGGACATTTTCTCGATAGCTAACAAAACAATCCACTCCAAGTTGCACACACAAGCCAATGAGAGAGTAATCCCTATCCCTGTCCATAAAAGGCACATTTGTTGGTAATTGTTGACAAGAA
Organism: Colobus angolensis palliatus; assembly: GCF_000951035.1. Classification (NCBI taxonomy): domain Eukaryota; kingdom Metazoa; phylum Chordata; class Mammalia; order Primates; family Cercopithecidae; genus Colobus; species Colobus angolensis. The sequence continues at coordinate 3,216,495 of NW_012119043.1, read as the reverse complement.
AAGATAGATACCCGTTTCCTTCCTGAGACCCCATCAGACCAGAGCATTGTCTACTTATTAACAGAAAAGAGGGGGAGGAAAAAAAAGAGATGAGAATTTTCTGAGAGAGACACGCAGGAGAACAAGCTCTAGATGTCTGATCATATCAAGCTCAACTCAGTACAAGCAGGTAGGCTCATCTTGGTGGTGTTTATTCATTTGTACAAAAGCAACTCTCTCCAATTTCATAACTTCCAGAAAGGCACTGGGCTGGTGAATTACACTTGGTACAACAGCACTCTTCCAGAGAACTGAAATGAGATTTTTGGCAGCTAAAGTGTTTTTTAAAATCCACTGCTTTCTATGATTGCCCCCATCTCATAAATGACTCTGTCGCTGAGAAAAGACCAATTCAGAGACAATGAAAAACTCCTTTTCTGCAGCTCCACAAATCTCACCTGAACTCCTCAGACTTCAGTTGGTTCTGTGCTGTGTTCCTGTGGACTTCTGATGGGGTAGCAATTCTGTACCAAGGGTACGGCACTTTTGCCTCAAGGCTTGATATGCAATAGGATACAGTCTCGGGTGCACAGAAATTTATTCCACACTGCCTCCTGGGGTGAATGACAGCTCTTCCATGTAGATGAGGAAGATAATATTTTGATATCTCATGTACCCCATAAATCAATACATCTATGTGTATACCCACAGAAATTTTAAAAAACAATTCTTTTAAAATGTACATTTAGAAAGTGTCTGGCAGTGGCTGGTGCTTAGAGGCAATCCCTATTAGTTTATTTCTTCCCTCTGACAAAAGAAAAACTTCAGCCAAATTAAACTCAAAAAAATTTAATTGAGCGATGAACGATTCATGATAAGGCAGCCCCCAGAATCACACGAGATTCACAGACTCGGGCATAGTCACGTGATGAAAGAAGATTTACAGACAGATACAGGCTGACATAGAGAAATCAGCAGGGAGGTACACCAACAGCTGGACTGGTGACAGCTTGGCATTTGCCTTTGTTGAACACCTAGCAGTCTATGAGTGGCTGAAGTATGGCGGCTGGGATTGGCCAAAACTCAGCTATTGTTACAGGCACATACTCCCAAGTCAGGTTTTCAATCTTGTCTATTAAGCTAGGTTACAGTTCATCCACAAGGACTCAAATATAGAAGTAGAGTCCTTCTCAGGACATATTTAGTTTGTGTTAACACCTTTCTTTGGGATTATCTGATATTGTTCCCTACTAAAGGTGTTACAGTAAGTATTCCCTTGGTAAGAGATAGTGATTTTCTATGAATTAGAGATACTGTATCTTACGACTGGGAGAACACACAGAGTTAAAGCCCAGACCCAGAGAGAACCAAGTATTGGTGTGTGGAGAAAAGAATAGTGTTACCTGGGGCCAGAGGTCGGAGGAAGCATTACTCTTCACTATATACCATTTTTCTGCCTGGTAAGATAAGATTCATATGAATCTATTATCTATTCAAAATTTGAATGAAAATCACCACCACCAACACCCTGAGATGATAAATTTGGCAGTTATTCCCCATCAGAAAATATTTGTTGAGTATGCAAACCTGTCCCTCTTAAGAATCTCAGAGAATAATGGTGCTGTTTTATTTTCCATCTGAGAGTTATTCACTGGGGAAGCAAGGGGTGAGGTCCTTGGGATGCAGTTTATTCACTGGAAGAAAAGGAATTCTACTTCCATAATGCTTAAGCAATACTTTAGGCACTGAAGGGAGTGACAAGTGTGCTTCAGTGAAGTAGGCATAATCAGATTGGAATGAGTGGTGGGGTGGTATTAGAAAGGCAGGACAGAAAAAGGTAAGAGGTAATTCCAAAGCGATGGGGCGTCAGTAGAATATAAAGGCTACATGCTGGAAGCTAGTGCATACTTCAATAGAACTATATATACACACACACATATATAGGGTATAATATGCATATTATATATAGTCCTATGCATATTATACCCTATATATATATCTAGCTCTATTGAGTATCATAGTATGTAGTTCTATTGTATATGATAGTGCATATATATACACACATATGGTATAATATACATTATATCTAGTTCTATGCATATATATACAGGGTAAAATATGCATATATATATCTTGATATCTCACATACCCTATAAATCAATACATGTATGTATAATATACATATATGTACATACATATGTACATATATACATAGTATATACATATACATGCATATTATACACTGTATATATACTACCATATATATTCAATAGAACTAGATATATATACTATCATATATGTTATATATAGTTCTATGCATATACCCTGTAAATATATACTATCATATATATTCAACACAACTAGATATATATACTAACATACATATTCAGTAGAACCATATAATAAGCATCTTTTTTTGAGATGGAGTCTCGCTGTCACCAGGCTGGAGTGCAGTGGTACAATCTTGGCTCACAACAACCTCTGCCTCCTGGATTCAAGTGATTTTCCTGCCCCAGCCTCCTCAGTAGCTGGGATTACAAGTGCCCGCCACCACGCCCAGCTTACTCTTTTATTTTTAGCTGAGATAGGCTTTCACCATGCTGGCCAAGCTGGTCTCAATCTCCTGACCTCATGATCTGCCTGACTTGGCCTCCCAAAGTGCTGGGATTACAGGTGTGAGCCATTGCACCCGGCCATAATATGCATCTTAATACCATACGACAAGCAAAGTCCCATTAGTGAGTGCAGAACTCAGGACTCCAGCCCTGTGTGCTACTACTCCAACATTCCTCCAGCATTTCCCATCCAGGTGAGTGGCACCATCAGTCAAACAACCCTAAATGCAGAAATCATCTTGGACTCACTCATCCTTATCCCAAAATTCCCATTATCCATCTATTGCCAAGTTCTCTTCATTGTATGCCCTAGATCTCTTGAATCCGCCATTTACTTCCCACCATCTCCCTCAATACCTTAGCTTAAGATGGCATCAGCTGTTATTTGAACTACTGGAACAGACTCCTATCTGGTCTCCCTGTCCAATCTCCAATCTGTTTCTCACAGTGTAACCAGCATTTTCTTAAAAGGAAAGAAAGAGGCCAGGCACGGTGGCTCACACCTGTAATCCCAGCACTTTGGGAGGCTGAAGCAGGCAGATTACTTGAGGTCATGAGTTCAAGACCAGACTGGCCATCCTGGTGAAACCCCATCTCTACTAAAAATACAAAAATTAGCTAGGCGTGGTGACACATGCCTGTAATCCCAGCTACTTAAGAGGCTGAGGCAGGAGAATCACTTGAACCCACGAGGCGGAGATTACAGTGAGCCGAGATCATGCTACTGCACTCCAGTCCGGGTAACAGAGCAAGACTTTTTTTTTTTTTTTAAAGACAAGAGAGAGAGAGAGAGATATGAAAGAAAGAAAAAATAGAAAAAGGGAGAAAAAACAGAAAGATGCTCTTCTGGTAATACATGTATGACAATCTTATCTCATTAATATAAATGTTATCATTTTAGCACATATAATACAAATCTGTTACTGCATGTAGGTAAAAGACATGTTTTAAAAAACCAATAATGTGATAAAATTTGCTGGGAACTAGTTCAGGCTCCTTAAAATCCATTTTTCCCCAAAGACTATCCATGTAAGGTGAACTCATTCAAATGATTTTATTTACTGGTCAGAATAGGCCCCACAAAGGTATCTTCTAACATTTGTTAGCTCCAGTTAGCATATGAATTTGAAAAAGATGCAAATGTATTACAATCTTTCTGTTTTTTCCTTATTACAGACCAGTTTCTCATTCCATCTTTCAAAACACTATAGTTTTTTTGGATGATATTAAATATTCAACATCATCAGATTAATACAAAGCTTTATAATGACTTTCGGGAAGGAAAAGTACTTCATAAAAATCTCTAAAACAAATACTGGCTCTAGAACAACATCCAATTAATTAATTCGCTAATTATTCTCTTATATTGTGACCTGTGGCAATTCTATAGTAATTTCTATTCTAACTAATTGCACTCTAAATCATCTAAATATTCAGACTGGTTCTTGGATGCATCATCTTTGTGAACCATATACTTCTCCAAGCTGCTGGATGATGTCTTGTAGAGTTGTAACTCGGAAATATGAGTATGAATACCCACGATTTTCCCCCTCCTCAACTCACACAAGGTAACTCCTCCTGTTCCAGGTTGGCTTTTGGAATTCCATGGCTTAGAACTAAAGCAATCCGTTAAGATAGAACAGGAAAAGTCAAGGCCAGTGATTTGTGTTGGCAAGAGCCAAGTTTCACTATAAGGAGAAAGGGGAAGATAGATGCTGAGGTCAACAGGGCAGTGAAGATGTGAAAGTCTTCACATGGCTCGGGTGTTACACTTCAGACTTTACAGTGGAGGGAAAAATCTTGAAGGCGGGTACATTGTGAGGAATGCAGAGAGTGGACAAGACGGTAAGGAAAGTTTCAGATGTTTTTAGCATTCATTAATAATAGACTTCCCTCCTTGTAGACATCCTGGAAGAGATACCAGGAATAATTTGATTTGCTCTTGATTGTCTGATGATCTGTATTTCTTTGAATGCGATCTTAAGTGAGAATGTTTTTAACTTTTATTTTAGGCTCAGGGGTGCATGTACAGGTTTGTTATATAGGCAAACTCATGTTATAAGGATTGTACAGATTATCTCACCACCGAGGTACTAAGCCCAGTACCCAATAGTTATTTTTTTCTGCTCTTCTCCCTCCTACCTTCTACCCTCCAGGAGACCCCAATGTCTGCTGTTTACCTCTGTGTGTCCAGGTGTTCAAATCACTGAACTCCCACTTATAAGCGAGAACACACAATATTTGGTTTTTTGTTCCTCTGATGGTTTGCTAAGGAAAATGGCTTCAAGCTCCATCCGTGTTCCTGCACGAGACAGGATCTCATTTTTTTATGGCTGCATAGTATTCCATGGTATAGATGTACCACATTTTCTTTATCTGATCTGTCACTGCTGAGCCTTTAGGTTGATTGCATGTCTTTGCTATTGTGATTAACGCTGCCGTCAACATTCACAGTCTTTATGGTAGAATAATGTATATTCCTCTGGGTATAAACCCAGTAATGGGATTGGTCGGTGAAATGGTAGTTCTGTTTTTAGATCTTTGATGAATTGCCTTTCACGATCCCTTTCCCAACGAACTAATCTACACTCCCATCAACAGTATGAGAGAAATCATTGAATCTGGCTTGTTTTCCAGTTACTGTTTGGGACACACGGCCTTTTTAGGAATGAAATTGACTACGGAGGACATAACTGCCAATACTTCACCTATAAAAAGTCAGAGTGGCAAATGCACATACTTGGCAATAGAGGAGGGAATGGCCCCCAGTCTACTGCGTCCCATTCTATGGCCCTCACGAAGTAAATAGTACCATGTTCTGCCCCCAGTCATCTGTGAGGTGAGTGCTCCTACTCTTTATAAAGTTAGCTGTTCTAATGAATAGTTCATTCTCATTATTGACATCCTAATGAAAGAACACATTGTGAAACCTGATATTATTAATCCAATCAATCTTCCCAGCTTCCATAGCAGCCACATACAATATTTAGAGTCCAATTTAGATTTATGTGTAGCAGGAAGATTATTTATGCATCTAGGGCTGCTGACCGTTTCATTGGAGAGCAGGTACCATCCAGTCAAATCTTCAGTCAGCAAAAAATTGTTAATCTGAAATACTGCAGGACTAGATGGGGCATTAGTGATCCTATTAGAATTTAACTTCCATGAAGGAAGGGACCTGACTCTTTACGTAAATCTTATCAATTTACCTTGGAGTTAAAATTTGTATATATTGGCAGGGCTTAGTGGCTCATGCCTGTAATCCCAACATTTTGGGAGGCTGAGGTGGGTGGATCATGAGGTTAGGAGTTTGAGACCAGCCTGGCCAACAAAATGAAACCCCATCTCTACAAAAATACAAAAAAGTTAGCCAGGCATGGTGGGGGCACCTGTAATCACAGCCAGCTACTTGGGAGTCTGAGACAACAGGAATCGCTTGAACTCAGGAGGCAGAGGTAGCAGTGAGCCATGATCATGCCATTGCATGCCAGCCAGGGCAACAGTGCAAGACTCCATGTAAAAAAAAAAAAAATTGTATGAACTGTATGCACTGTACAATTTAGTTTATGTTATAACATACAAATGTTAGGAAATTCTGGGTTCTAACCAAGATGCCAGATCTACAACAATGGCAAAAGCTGACATTTCAGTAACACTCTGCAGCTTACAACATGGTTTTATCTTGTAATGGGAGTTCTTTAGGAAAAAATTACAAATGTAGCCTGTGAACCTCGTGGTACAACTATGTAACGAATATTCCTTAGGAATCTTATTCTCTCAGAAATGATAGATTCTGAGAATTACTCTTAAGCAAGATAAGCCCAAATGAAGTCTCCATTCTGTATCTGGTAAAATATCTGCATATTTACACAGGGAAAAATTAGTAATGGTGAATGATTCTTTTGCTAAAGTCCCATTGGTTTAGGAATCCTCTTTCCTTCTCACTTAGTTTATTTTACCACTATAATTTAAGAAGGCAGATTTTTGTTTATTTGTTTTCCATTTAGGAAATTTCGAAGTCTAGATTATACATAGATTGCACTGGGGAGCTCAACTTTCAGTCCCTGGGAAAGTATTCACAAATGTTTTTCCAAAGCGAGAACACCACTCTCACTTTCTCCCTTCACTGGAAAGGGTTCCCTGATTGTGCCTGCAAATTGTTCTTCTCTGTAAGGCTGGAGGCAACACTCCTGTTGTAGTTTGCTGCTTCCAATGACTAAGGAAACAATGCCAGTTCTGGGATGTGGGCCCTCCTGAAAATTGAAATTTGCACTTTCAGGCAGAAAGCTAACAGCAATGTCATAGGCAATGAGGGTCAAGTGAACATTTTCGACTACTTTCAATCACTTGGTGCCCTTAAACGTCCAACTCGTGGCATTTAAAAGAAAAAAAATCAAGGCATGGTCTAGTTCAGAGATTGTACATCTGCAGAGTTGGTAGATGGGGAAATTACACACACACACACACACACACACACACAAAATGTCATCTTGATTCGAAAGGAAATGAGTAAGTCCCTCTTCCTAAAACACTTAGAAAAGATTACAAAAGGAGAAAATAAAAATTGTCGTAGAAGAAGCCATCTTCCCTCTTCAATAAATACTTAACCCTAAGGGAACCTAATATAACTTCTTCACACAATCCCACTATCTCATCTCCTTAAAAGAAAGGCAACTTAAGTTTATAAAATTCTTCATAGCCAAGTCTCTGAAAAATCTTTTGGGTCAACCTACTTCAAGAGCTTGCTATCATCTAACCATCAGATTCTTACAACAACAAGGAGGAACTGCTTTTGCGGAAATGAATAAAGGAATATAAAAATCAAGTAACATGGAATTTTTTTTTTTTAGTTAAGATGGATTCTCACTGCCACCCAAGCTGGAGAACAATGACTCAATCTCAGTTCACTGCAACTTCCGCCACCTGGGTTCAAGTGATTCCTCTGCCTCAACCTCCCAAGTACCTGGGATTACAGGTGTGCACCACCATGCCCGAGTAACTTTTTTATTTTAAGTAAAGACAGGGTTTGCCATATTGGTCAAGCTGGTCTCGAACTCCTGACCTCTGGTGATTTGCCCACCTTGGCCTCCCAAAGTGCTGGGATTACAGGCATGAGCCACTACACTGGGTCATACCATGGACTTTCTAACATTAACTGTTAAAAGCTAAATGTCAAATAGCATTCAAGCAATGAAATTCTCAGAGGAGCACAACAGGACCCTGTGTGGCAAACGAGGTCTCACTAACACAGGCCCCTACAACAACTGTTTCGGAACTAAGTTAAATAAAAGCTGAGGGAGCCAGTGCCCTTCTACGAAGGCTGGGACGCAACAAAAGCCCACCCAGAATTGTGCCCAGGCCTTTCCTGGGGCTTAAATCCTAAGAAGATACTGAAGGAATTCTCAATAGGACCTGTTTAGGATTAAACAAACTTTACTGGGGTCTGAAGCAACTCCCCAGGCCTCCACAAACAAGTTTACTGGGGGTCTAAAAGAACTCCCCCAACCTCCATGATTAGCAGGAGACAAGGGTAATCACCCCAGCACCTGGACGCATTTAGATTAAATTTACGGAAGGTCCTGATGAAGGACTCAGATCTTGGTTATAGATGAGAATAAACGAACCACTTATGTCTTTAGATGAATGCACACTTACACAGAGACTTATAGCTTAAAAGGTATATAATCTTTGGAGAACTTTGTAATTTTGAGTTGGTTTGGCAACATTTTCCAGACCTTCTGCCTGTAACCGGTTACAGAAATAAAAACTCTCTTCCTCCCCAGTTCATCTGCATCTCGTTATTGGACCACGAGAAACAGGAGCGCAACCCTCAGTTTGGCCCAGAAACACCTTTCCAGCCCAATTAGCTGGCTCCTGATGGACCCGTGAGTCTCCTGGCCCTCTCCCCAACCTCCACCCCAATTATGGGCTTCCTTTTGCTGCACCCTAAACTTGAAGGGCACCGACTTTTGCTTACCGATGACAAGCAGAATTTCATTGAGTCACTATAAACTGGCTCAATAATCTTTATATTTGCTATTAGGCTACACATGTGACTGTTTTGCTTATTTATCTTTAGTTGAGCAGTTCCCAAGGGAAAGAAGCTAGTATAAAGATAGATGCAATTATACCTTAAATACATAAGCCTGACCATGACCAAAAGACTTGCATGGTTCTCTATCAACTATAGGTCCCATTTATAAGTTCTAAAGGTCAAAATTACCATCACACTTCCCAGCATTTTAATTGCATGGCAAAATACATATTATATATAACTTTTTTTTTTTTTTTTTGCATGTTCAATCTTGATTCTTGCCACTCGGTGTGTTCCAGGACATCAGCATCACCTAGGAGCATATTAGAAATGCTTAATAGGTCAATCTTCAGATCTGTTGAACAGGAATTCGCACTTCTAACAAGTTCTCTGTCTGATTCCTGGGCACGTTCAAGTTTAAAAAGCACTGCGTTAAATGATTCTCACTTTTTCATTTATTCAACAAACATTTATTGATTTCCACGCTCTTGTCAGATACCCTTGAGAGATACTCAAACAGGGGCAAGATGGATAGCAAACTATTTTCAAGATTTCCACTTGAAGAAGTGAAATAACTTCCAACTTCATGGAAAAATAACAAGAAAATGAAAAATCCTTCCATTTCGTATGCTGTTTATACAGAGTCACTCACATGAAATTTTAGTTTAAAAAGCTACTTTGTCATCTACTAGTTTCTAGAGACCCTTACTTTGTACTTCATCTAAAAGATAAAGGGAGTCTTTTTAGGAAAAACTGAACGTCCACTGGGCCTACTCCAGTGATTATTTAAAAGGCAAAAAATTCAGGGAGAGAAAGAAAGAATTGCAAAAAATTAGAATATGATGGCATCCTAAATTTACTCTTGAACCATCCCGCCAGGTGATTACCGCGCCCTCTAGAAGCTTGTTACTTAAAGCGCAGTTTGCACGGAAGGGCTGCTTTGGAATCACCTGGAAGCCTATTAGAAATGCAGGCGCTCCGACCCCGCCCCAGACTTAACGAATCAAAATTTGTATTTAACAAGATCCCCAGGCAATGCCTATCCCATTAAAGAGTGAGAAGCACTATCCTAGAGTAGGAAACCACTTCCTTAACTTATTGCATAAAAAAAAATAAAAATAGCTAGCGCTGACTTTTGGTACTACCAGCCTGTCTGGTTGGCGCAGGACTGAGGTGTTTCCAAGGTGCTAGGTTTTCAATGCTGGGGGCTAAAACTGGGACAGTCTTGGGCAAACAGAGATGGTTATGAGGCACGAAAACAGCAAGACTTGTTTTCAGTACGCTGTTGATCAAAAATGGATGTCGTAAGGAAACTGGCCAAAACCAGTAGGACTAGGAATTGTAATATATCTGCATAAGACACTCCCACCAGCACCATGACAGTTTACTGACGCCATGGCAATGCCCAGAGTTACCTTAGATGGTGTATTAAGGTTCTCCACGGGGACAGAACTAATAGGATGTATGTGTTTAATATACAGGAAAGCAATTTTATTAAGGAGAATTGACTCACACCATCAGAAGGCGAAGTCCCACTATAAGCCATCTGCAAGCAGAGGAGCAAGGAAGCCAGTAATGACTCACCCTGATTCCTGAAGCCTCAAAAGCAGGGAAGCTGACAGCGCAATCTTCAGTCTGTGGCTGAAGGCCCAAGAGCCTCCAGCAAACCACTGGTGTGAGTCCAAGAATCCAAAGGCTGAAGAACCTGGAGGCTGATGTGCAAGGGCAGGAAGCATCCAGCATGGGAGAAAGACAAAAGGTGGAAGACTGAGCAAGCCAGCTCATACTACTTTCTTCCACCTGCTTTATTCTAGCTGTACTGGCAGCTGATTGGTGGCCAACACAGATTGAGGGTGGGTCTTTCTCTCCCGGGCTGCTGCCTCAGGTGTTCATCTCCTCAGACATCACCTTCACACACACGCTCAGAAACAATACTTCACCAACTCTTAGGCGTCCTTCCATCCAATCAAGTTAACACTTAATATTAACCGTCATGAATGGCTCTGGGAACTCCCTACCTCTTTTCCAGAAAGTTTGTGAATAACTAACGCCTTATTTATCAGGTTAGTGCAAAAGTCAATACAGTTTTTACCATTTTTTTAAAACTACAAAGACTGCCATTACTTTTGCACCAACCTAATAGCATATAATTATGTGCAGCTAGAAATACAGCTAGCCACAATCCAGGAGTGCTACTCTGCCTGTGGGGTGGCCCTGCTGTGTCTATGGAGCAGCCATTTTGCTGTGTGCAGTTTTCCCTAATAAACTGTCTCTCCCCTGTCAACTCGCTTTTGAATTCCTTCCTAAGCAAAGCTAAGAACTCTGCCAAGCTGAGCCCCAGTTTTGGGATTCACCTGCATCAGCTAGTCACCTTACCCCATCTTCACGCTCACATCCTAGATGATGAGCTACCAAATAAAACCTAATTTTCTGCCCAGTCTCCCTCCTGGATGGCAACAAAATAGGCCCATTCTTCTTTTCCCTAAAAGACTCCCCTCCCACCCCCAAGGTGTAACAAGTAGGGGTTTGAAGAGAAACTTGAGATATTAAAAAACAAGAATTCATTTTTTTTCTCTAAACCTCTACAGAAAGGAAGAGTCGTCAGTTCAAACTGCAGATTGAATTACAGTCCCCGAAGCATCCTAGGGAACACAATCTAATCACAGATGCTCAATAAACTATGGTGCCACTAAATCTACTTTACTTTTACTTCATTGGTTCCATTTATCATGGGTTATTTTCATTATCTTGGGTGTATAAATATTATAGTTCATACATACAACTTAATTAGTGAAAAGCACAAAATTAAAGCCAAAAAAGCACATTTGCTTTGGCCAGAGAAACGAAAAGCACTAGTCAACAAAGCACAGATATATGTGTCTTTGAATGCAGACATCTGCTATCTTGGTTAGCACGGCTGCAGTTAGAATTAGGGGTGTTATCTGGGCTCCCTATTTAAGCATCAGGGGTCTGGTTCAGAATTAGGCAATGTTTCAGCTCCCTGCCATTCTGAATTAAACAACATAGCAGCTGTCTCTCCCTATCTATTAAGCAGGACCACCTGGTGATAGCCTCGCCTTCTTCTGCCTCTGAATGGCTTTCACGTTTGCCCAAGTCCATCAATTCTCAAAATTTAACCTTTTTCAGAGTTTATCAAAAATGCAAGTTTCTAGGTACAATCTACACAGCTTCAGGAAGTGTGTAACAGGATCCAATAACTCTTCCCTGGAACTAGTATCCCCAGTGATTCTCATGCACCTCATTTCTCTTAGGGACACGACCAGAGAACAGACTAGAAATGCCCTGCTTTGACTGATTCTGCTAATCACAATGAGACGTATTTATAAAACACGTGCTAGGTGCTGTTTAAGGGTGTGGCATATATTTATAATCTTTCTAACATCCCTATGTGTTGGGTTTTAATCACTATTAACTTCATCATCACCACCACGATCAGCATCACCGTGATCATTACCATCATCATCTCCATTTCAAAGATAAGAAAACACTGGCACGGAAAGTTTAATTACCCTTCCAAAGGCCAGCCAGTTACCAGGTGGTAGAAATGGGAGAGAAACTCAAGTCGAGTAGTTCTAGAGCTCATGATTGCAGACATAATGTTACTTCTTACCGAATGATAATGAAGTTTTAAACATCATAAAACCAGGTATAATGGACCCCAAGAGCCAACAAGGTTTGGAAACACCAGAACTTTAATGCCTAGAGTTGGAATGGTCCGATTTACTCATAAATCTCTAGGACTCTTCCAGAACCAAGGACAACAGTTACAGTGCCCAATGTGCTATTGTTAATACTGTTGCTGCTTTATTTCTTCTTTCATGAGAATTGAAAATGCTTCTTTTACCCCCGTTGTAATATAATACGTGCAGTAACTGAATGATGTCAGAGGAACCTGAAATCAGGAACATTAGGCTTCTGTTGGGGGAAACAGGATATGTGTGTTTAACTGTTTTATCTTCATGCTGTTGGGCAACAAAGCAACTCTCGCTCGCTCGCTCTTTCGACCACCTGTTGATAATCTCCACTTTCTGCTTCATAATGATTTTTCACCTTTGCCCACATTCATTGCTCTTAAACAGTAACTTTGTATAGAGTTTTCTGAGATTTACCAGGATCCTAAGGACAGTGTCATGGAGGGGTAACAATATCCATCAAAGGCATGGCCAAGTTGGACAGATTCCTTAGTTAAACATAGGTGGCTCAGACTCATCCTTGCTACCAAATGCTGCTGCTGCTGCTGCTGCCAGTCAGCAGAGTAGTAAAGTGACGAACAGCAGAGCCTTCTACCTGTGGGAGGATTGATGTGTTACTCTATTTATTTGCTTCACTAGAGCAACCCAGAGAGTGGAAACCTTTTAGACCGGCAGTCCAAATCTTGACATTTAGATTGCCCGTGGCATCTTATGTTTTCCCACTAAGGAATGCCCTATTTCCTCTCTCTCCTCATACTCAATGATTTCCAATTTGAGATGTGGAAGATAGCAGGTGGAGACATAGGTACATTTAAGAAAAAACAAAGCAGGTAGTCATCATACAACTTACTGTCTTCTATCATTCCCAAAATTTATCAGCGAAACAATGTAGATATTTATGGCTAAGGGACACAGAAGAAATTGGAAGGCAGATGTAGGCACATCTTCACGGGGACTTCAGGATCATAAATGTGTACCCAGGAGAGAAAGTTGATCCAAAAAGAACCTGTTACCAATTGGTAACATCTGTACCTGTTTAAGAGTTATAAGAGATAATTTTTAAAGAGAGAAAGTCCCTTTCTAGGGTGTCTAGGATAGATATGAATAAAGGTAGAAGGAAATAGATAAATGAAAAATTAAGCAGTGAATTCATAGACAACATCTATTCTGTTATCTACAGTGGACGAAACAGTTATTTGTAGAAAATGGAAAATGATCCAGAGGAAGAGAGACTGTTGATTTGGCAATGGCTGATAGGACGCTTTATCTGTTTTAAGCTATTGGGCTCAAATTTGCTATTTTGTGGTTTTGCCAAAAAATGAATATAGCAACTGATATGGTTTGGCTGTGTCCTCACTCACACATCATCTTGAATTGTAACTCCCACAATTCCCACGTGTTAAGGGAGGAACCCAGTGGGAGGTGATTGAATTACCGGGATGGGTCTTTCCTGCACTGTTCTCATCATAGTGAATGAGTCTCATGACATATGATGGTTTAAAAAATGGGAGTTTCCCCGCACAATCTCACTTCTCTTGTCCACCACCAGGTGAGACATGCCTCTCACCTTCCACCGTGACTGTGAGCCCTCCCTAGCCATGTGGAAATGTAAGCCTAATAAACCTCTTTCGTCTGTAAATTGCCCAATCTCAGGTATGTCTTTGTCAGCAACATGAAAACGGACTAATACAGTAACCATGGTATTTTAAAACTTTGGTTTCCTAGAAAATAACATTCCCTTATCCCAATGTTTCTCAATGTTTGGATTAACTGATAGGTAAACACAATAAAAACATGAGAACATAAAAGGAAGTAAGGGAAAGGCGGGGGGTAATTTTGTGGAAAGCTGACATACATGTGTCATTTCTTGTTTTCTCGTGAAAATAAAAGAAAGCAACAACGACTATCTTTTTTTTTTTTTTTTTGAGATGGAGTTTCGCCCTGTCACCCAGGCTGGAGTACAGTGGCACAATCTTGGCTCACTGCAACCTCCGCCTTCCGGTTTCAAGTGATTCTCCTGCCTCAGCCTCCCAAGTAGCTGGGATTACAGGTGCCCGCCACCATGCCTGGCTAATTTTTGTATTTTTAGTAGAGACGGGGTTTCACCATGTTGGCCAGACTGGTCTCGAACACTTGACCTTGTGATTCGCCCGCCTTGGCCTCCCAAAGTGCTGGGATTACAGGTGTGAGCACCCACGCCCAGCCAACAATAGCTATCTTTAAGGATCAACATTTCATAAAGACAAGTAAATAAAAGGGAATTAATTGAACTTGAGGACAAAACTCCCCAACGCTCATTTTTTTTTTTTCTTCTTATTTTGTTGTGGACTTGGGTGAAATGGAATAGCACATCAGCAGCCCTGAAACCCGTGTTGGAAAAAATCTCTGAATTAGATGAGCTCTCAAGGCCCCTTCTATCAAGGTGACTGTGTACATTTAAAAAATTTAGCTGGTTTGCAGACACAAGTGGGTAACCTAGAAGTCACAAATTATATCCAACTCGGAATTAGCACCGTGAAATATCTGGTCCTTACTATGAATCAACAGAACTTGGCTTTCTGAGGAGGAAAGTAGATAAAATATAACCAGAAATGGAAACACATTTTTTTTAAAGTGACATATATCACACCAACTATCAAGAGAAAATGTGCAGTATGAAGAAAAGAGAATTAAGCTGACTGTCAGGAGATGTGAGTTTTAGCCCTCACTCTGTCTAAAAACTGGTGATTTAGGGACAATTACTCAGTATTTGAGGTCTCAGTTTGCTCATCTGTAAAATGAATGGGTTGATCCAGAGGCCTTCCCCCCATTTTTTTTTTCATAGGGGGAAAAAAGCCCTTGACAATTACCTTGAAAAGCAGTGCCTGCATCAAATAAAAATCCATGTGCCATCTGCTACTGAAAGGAAAAATTAAACGTGTTTCCCTACATCAACCACCCATTTGTATGAAGAATGTTGGATCCAAGCTGCTATTATGATTTACATTAAACATTCTGGGATGCATACATTGGAACCGTAAGTGATGGGGGGAAGGGTTTGGTTTCTCTCATCTGCTTTACATGGCCAGAGATTATTCCATGATTTATATGTAGGTCACTGAATGAGTGTTCTGCTAAACAGCCTATGCAAATGACCATGCACCAATCACTTAAAATAATTAGGAACTTATAAAATGACCATATGTAGTCATTATGAATAATTACATTAAATCGCAAAGGAAGCTTCTCTCCCATCCCTCCCCCTGCATCCTGAAGGGAATCTGAGCAACAGAGAAGCAGCAGGTAATTAAACACCATTTTTTTTTAAAGTATGCAGTGAAGGAAAGCAATTTCCTGTAGTTTGAGAATGCCTCATGTTTGTATTAGCTTGGTTTGAATGCCTTCATGGTAAAACAAAAACAAAAACAAAAAAAATCACGAACAAAAAGACAACACACAACATGGAACAATGTGAAGAGCTCTGAGAGGATCGAAAAGTCCCAAGCCTTTTCCAAGCAATCCCGCATCAACTTCTCCAGGTAGTAGTGGGAAGAACCTGGGGAACACTTTCCAGTCTACGAGCAATTTAACAGTACAGCTCATCCCATGCTTCCTAAACTTGTGGTTCAGTCATTTCCAATGTTATTGAGCAGTGTGTTGACTCCTGTTTGGTAGAAATTCTCTAGCATGCTTCATTACCTAACCAATAAAACAATCTGGTGGAGTTATTGAATCATATACCGCTTGCTGTATTACCACCCTCTTGTTTTTATCTCAGTATGTGATCACTCCCCTGGACTACTGCTCAAGAGCGAGATACATGTTTCATAACCTTTTAAAAAAAAACTCATTCCCATCAGCTATACCAGACCTCCTCTTTAATACACCACCTTCTCCTAACCAAAGGAACCAACCAACCAAATCCACACACCAACATAAATCTAAAATGAATCATGGAAACTAATGTTTCTTGCTGTGTTATTTTAATTTAATATACTCTAACAACAGGGTGAAAAGATGGCCAATGCACTATTTTCATTTCCTACAAAGCAAGTTGTAATACTTTGGCTCAAGATTTCTTTTTTTTGTTTGAGAGTAAAGCTTTCAGTTTGCTCTTGTGAAGAATGAGTAATTTCAAAACAGAGGCAAGGGCCAAGAGTTGAAATGTAGACAGGTCAGTAACAAAGACTTAGAAATGTTTGGAAATGGCCGAAATGTCAAGACACTCAGGAATACTAACAATGTCCGCTGAGACACTGAGATAAAGGGATATTTCTCTCAGAGAATTCTGCATTAAGAACAGGTAAGAAAGTCCCACCCTCCTACAGGGAACCTATAGAGTCCCATCAATCTCAATGGAAGAAAATAATATTTTGGAAAAAAAATTCAACTTCTCCAATGAAATTTCATTTTAAAAATTGTACGTAAAATCTTAGCCTAACGGGGGACCACATTTCTACTCCAAGCGGTCCACTGGAATATTCTTAAAATTAACAAACAGTACCTTTTAAAAAATTATACTGTTTGATCAACAGGATCATCTTATCTGTTTTAATTTCTGGGGCTCTTAAAAAAATAACACCCAAATCAGGTGACAGCAGGTGTATCATGAACTTTTGTGTGATCTGGCAGATAACATCCAAGTGGCTAACAGATGTACAGCATCATCGCTTCTATTATTATTATTTTCAGATGGAGTCTTGCACTGTCACCCAGCCTGGAGTGCAGTGGTGCAGTCTCGGCTCACTGCAACTTCCAACTCCTGGGTTCAAGCAATTCTCTGCCTCAGCCTCCCTAGTAGCTGGGATTACAGTCACCCGCCACCGCACCTGGCTGTTTTGTATTTTTAGTAGAGACAGGATTTCACCATCTTGACCAGGGTGGTCTTGAGCTCCTGACCATATGATCCACCTGCCTCGGCCTCCCAAAGCACTGGGATTACAGGCGTGAGCCACCGTGCCAGCCCATCACTTCTTTTCTTATCCTCTTCAAGAATAATCTATTTTGAATTTTTCAGAATGTCAGACACAGCAGACATGAAAACCAGAAGTGAAAAAGGCTTGACATCAAGTTACCCTAGATAGCATTGTTACATGAAGGCTTTTTGCAACCCTGACTTGGTAGTAGGAGGCTGAGTACTACATGGCGTTGGGTGTACATGGGGACATCTCACAGTTTTTAATCTTTAGATGAAATTGAAATAAAATTTGTGGTGGTAGATGACACAAAAATATGGAATTCATCTCACCCCAGTCTTTCTGGAAGGTGTGAGCAAGTTGACCTTTAATTATATATTTAAATCTCCCTATTTGCCAAATCAAAAATACACATAATTCTGTATAAAGAGATGCAATTATAGACTCCTAAAATGCTGAAAGGACCAGAAAGTGTCCTTAGGGATCATCCTGAGCAAAGTTTTCCAAACTTTAGATGTATTTATGTAATCTTCACGAGTCTCACAATATCTAAATATCACCTATACTTATAATTCTCCAGTAGTGCTTTAGAACTGACCTTGTTTGGCTATTACCTTAACTACCTGCTAAGAAAGAACATACATAAAAAGCATAGTTTCTGTGTTTCAATCTTTTTCTATTTATATGATATAATTAATACCACTATTAAAATGTATTTAGGTATTATCAGTAATACATGTGATAGTTTGTGAAACACAATTCAGGGTAAAAATCTTTCATTTTTCAAGTAGGAAAACAGAACTGCAGAGTTCAAAGTTACACTACAAATCCACGAAATATTTGGGAATAGAATTCGGCTCTCCTAAGCTCCAGTCTCCAGTTCTCTCTCTCTTTCTCTCTGCGTTAGATAACTTAAGACATATAAAGTTACTAAACAAAAGTTACTTAATACGTGAAAGTATTGAAGCAGCACCACCTTCCTGGAGGTATGACTGTGTACACACAGAGACGCCACTCCAGGGGTCCTGCACTTGGTTTGATGCTCTACCTTTCTTTAATTTCAGACAGTCTCACTGTTTCCCCCAACCTGCAGTGCAGTGGCGCGATCTCTGCTCACTGCAACCTCCACCTCCTGGGTTCAAGCGATTCTCCTGCCTCAGCCTCGCGAGTAGCTGAGACTACAAGCGCGCACCACTACAGCTGGCTAACTTGTTTGTATTTTTAGTAGAGACGGGGTTTCAAACTCCTGACCTCAAGAGATCCACCCATCTCGGCCTCCCAAAGTGCTGGGATTACAGGTGTGAGCCACTGTGACTGGCCTGATGCTCTACTTTTGCTGTCTTGAAATTCTTAACAATTTTTTAGGAAGGGGCCCTGAACTTTCATTTTCACAGGGCTGCACCTATTAGACAGCCAGTCTTGCCTGGAAAGAGAAATAATTTGATGCAAAATATTTTAAAATTAATAATCAATAACTAATCATACATAATGAATGTATTAAAAAAGAGAAGCAACTTCCATGCAGCTGAGTCCATGGCAGCTGGAAACTCCTAGCATCTTCTCCCAACTCTATAAAGGTAGACAAGAACAGGCCGGGTGCGGTTGCACACACCAGTAACCCCAGCACTTTGGGAGGCTGAGGCAGGAGGATCTCTTGAGGTCAGGAGTTTGAGTTCAGCCTAGCCAAGATAGCAAAACCCCATCTCTACAAAAAATACAAAAATTAGCCAGGCATGGTGGTGATGTGCCTGTGGTCCCAGCTGCTCAGAAGGCTGAGGTGGGAGGATCACCTCAGTCTGAGAGGTGGAGGATGCAATGAGCCAAGATCATGCCAATGCACTCCAAACTGGGTGACACAGTGAGACCCCATTTCAAAAAAACAAAAACAAAAACAGAAAGATAAACAGGAACAAATAAACCACACAAATACCATACCTTTACCATAGTCTGATGATACACATAAAACTATAAAGTTAAATAAGTGTGATTTGAAAATAAATACCACCCTTTAGCAGAACTGTTTTCCTATTTCCCATCCTGAGCTTTTGACAAGACACAGGAGAGGAAGAAGAAAGAGGGATGGACAGCCAAGACGGAACTGAAATCACATCCACCATACACATGAAAATAATGACAGACAAAACAGAAAGCTCAGAGTCCTAACTACAGTAAACAGACTTAAAAACGTGTGCTGAATTAGAGAAGGCCATGTTGGGAAAACAATGGTTCAGGGGAATAAAAGGTGATTAGGAAAGGAGAACCACACTTTGCAAACTATGATGCAAATGAAACAAAAAGAACAATGGAGGGGACCAGGCACAGTGGTTCACCCCTGTAATCCCAGCACTTTGGGAGGGCAAGGTGGATGGATGACCTGAGGTCAGGAGTTCAAGACCAGCCTGGCAAACATGGTGATAATCCCATCTCTACCAAAAATACAAAAATTAGCCAGGCATGGTGGTGGGTGCCTGTAATCCCAGCTACTCAGGAGGCTGAGGCAGGAGAATGGTGCGAACCCGGGAGGCGGAACTTGCAGTAAGCCGAGGACAAGCCACCACACTCCAGCCTGGGTGATGAGTGAGACTCCATCTCAAAAAATAAAATAAAATAAAAAATAAAATAAATCAGTGGAGCACCTGTGTCCAAAGCCGGCTGACTATCTGCACACAGAGAATAATAATTATTATGAAACTAGTTACAAGGTAGTTAGATGCCACACTAGCTTGTGTTGAACCTGAATAAAATACTCTGCAGATGGTGGGGAATTTTGGAAAAGGGACATTCTATTCAAATCAGAACAGGTATGATGCAGCAGACCTCACTGGCTTATTTATTTATTATTATCATTATGATTATTTTAGATGGAGTTTCACTTTTGTTGCCCAGGCTGGAGTGTGCTGGCATGATCTCAGCTCACTGCAACATCCGCCTCTCAGGTTCAAGTGATTCTCCTGCCTCAGCCTTCCGAGTAGCTAGGATTACAGACATGCGCCACTACACCTGCTTAATTTTGTATTTTAGTAGAGACAGGGTTTCACCACATTGGTCAGGCTGGTCTCGAACTCCTGACCTCAAGTGATCCACACGCCTCGGCCTCCCAAAGTGCTGGGATTATAGACATGAGCCATCGTGCCTGGCTTCATTGGCTTATGTTTCACCGGTTGTTTAGTAAAGACAGATTGACTATTAATATTAAAACTTCTCTCTATAGTATCAAGTTATGCTTATGTTAACTTTATAGAATATAAATATACTTCTATTTCAGTAGACTCAGATTAAGTTGTAGTATGGCCGGAGACTAAGTCCTTTACAACTCCAGGTTTTGCGGATGAAGCCAGCAGACGCTCCATGCTCATTTGCAGCTTGGTTTAAATAATGGAATGCTACCATCAGGAATCACTCAGCGACGCAATCTCTTTCATCTTGTCATAATACATCTTCAGAACCTGGCCTCCAAGGTCACAGTGGATGGAGAACAGAGACTGTGAAGTCTCACAGGTGGTTCATGGCTAAATCTGGAAGTGGCACAAATTAATATACTTTACATCCACTTTCTGTTGTCCATAATACAGTCACGTAACTTCAACTTAACCATAGGGAGGCTCCAATTCACACTCTACCTGTACAACCGGAGAAAACATAAAATAGTTTTGGAAAACACATGGCATTCTTGCTACTTGAGACGTTAATCATTTCACTGTTTCTGCATAAAATCCTAAGTTGAAAGATCTTCTTTATGTGCTGTTATTGATGACTACCCGAACATGGCAGGACCAACCTGGCTTTTGCTCTGAAGATTCTGCTGCCTAGAATGGGCAGATCAGTTAGGGAACTGCATAGAAAATGCTGCCTCCTTTATCCAGCTTATCTCTATACAAGCGTGCTACATATGACCTTCACTCCACACATCTGATAAATGTTTCATCAACATTTCTTGGAGAGCACTCAATTGGGGCAGGAAATCATTGCATCTTGGGGAAGGTACATTCCATGAGGGATGCTTTCTTTTCACATATTCAAAATTCAAAGGAACCAATACATTTCTGACATTCCAACCTGAGCTCCAAAGCAGGAGGTTTTAAGCGAGATGGGTGACCTGTGCGGGGGGAGACATGGTCATCTCACTTTCAGATAAGGTCCCTGAGAGTCAATAAGTCTTTTTTTTTTTTTTTTAAGTAAAAAACCTGCTGGCTAAGCAATTCTCTTCCTTCTGGTCTGAAATATGCTATCCTCAAATCAATTCCCTACCCTTTTAGTCAATTGTGACCATGACCCTCGGTGTGACCTCACGTCCACTTCCATTGGGTGAAGTTTCTTTAAGTATTTCATTTCCAGCTGTTTAAGGAAAGAGCGAGATGTGAGTACCACAGTGCCAGGGTCCCCACTCAGGGAAAACAGACCTTTGTTGACCTACTTGACCTCTAAACAGGTACACAGCACCACCCATTCTCCTCATCCCCTTCATAAGGACCAGGGGAACCAGCTTTGTCCTTATTATTAATGTTTGGAGAGGTTTTGGCTTATTGTTTCCTTTTGAGGGTCTCTGAACTCTGTCTGAAATGTTCACGGCTACAGTCTTTTAAGGGGCTACACAGCTCTTTGTTGTTATTTTTCTGCTTTTTCCCGGTAAAAATGTTTCTTCCACTTGATCTACCTCCTGAAAAATGATGCACGAAGCCCAAAGGTACGAGGAGAATAATGCTGTCTAGGACAATGGGGACTCTGATCATTGTGCAGGCACATTGTGGGCCTTGGTATTGTGGGAGGAATTGTAACTAGTGGTTAAGAGACCTCAGAGCCAAAAAGCCCTGGCTCCTGGCCAGGCCCATACTTGTGAGGGACCAGTTCTGACCTTCTTCTGATACACCCCTCCCCAAGGAATAAGGAGTCCACAGGGTCATGGGAATGGTTGCCTGGCCGGCCCCTGAACTTCATTCATTTAGGGGGACCTAAAGTCATGCAGACTTTTGCCAAAGTGACTAAGCCCACTCCAGGCCCTGAACAGGCTTCTGCCCCAGCTACATTCTCCCCAGTGCAGACACCACCAACTGTGTGTGTCTCTAAGTTCAAGATGGCGTGTTTAAGGAGCGGCTATTTGAAAGGGTGGTCAGTTGGTAAGTGCCACCTGAGAAGTCACATGCATGTACACAAGGTCTCTCAGTCACAGTGCCATTTTTTGTAAATGCTAAGGGAAGCCTGAGGAGCAGCATCAGTTTTAGAGTCTAATGGACTGAGTCTCATTCTAGCTCTGCCACTTACTAGCTCTGTATTCTAAAGCAAGTTGTCATCCTGCTGTCATTGTTTCCTGCATTTGCTTTGGTATCCTCATCTGGAAAATGATGGTAACAGTAGTGGAATTGGTATTTCATATTCATATATTAAACTGGACAGTGGCTATAACGTGCTCGCATGGAACCTGGTACATGGAACGTGGAAATAAATATTAGGTAAGTGTTTCTGATGGTTACTGTGCAGGTGGAAACAAAGGAAAAATACCATATTTAATGGAAAACTTGTCCCCACATGTTGAAGCTTTTATTTAAGTGGTAAGAGGAAATATGGCTGAATGTGCTTTGGTGAAGGTAGGATGGAAAGGTGTTGCCCAGATGCAAATGGCCTTTATTGCCTATTGTCTAGTCTAGATTCTTCCTAAGGATCAATGCAGTTTTGCCCAGCCTAGAAACACTGACCTCTCTTTAGCAAGAATAACTCCACTCTCTCAAAGCTCTATAGCCAGGGCAACTGGGAAATCTGCAGAACCACAGAGATGACTGGAGAAATGAGATGGTTTATGGCCCACTGTCCATGGTGTTTAGAATAATTGTTGTTTTTGTATCAACTCTTATGTTAGTTATGAAGAGACTGGGATATTTCCTCAAATTCTCTCCTCTGTCATTTTCTTCTCCAGAGCAGACAAGATCTGGTAGATCTCTTCATTCAGAAATGAAATTTAACACTAAATTTAATAATGAATATTTTTGGAAGGAACCACGACCACTTTCTAAAGTCACTATTTCCTAAGAATAATCTATTTTATGTTAAATGCTTATTTTTTTTTCACTCAGAAGTGCAACAAATCAATGTCAATGCCAACCATGAGTTTATCCAAGGAAGAAAGATCCCCTATATGAGCAGTTAAGAAATATTGCTTGTGCTATTTTTCAAGCAACTTAGAAAAGTGCTTGGTGACAACTCCAGCCCACCTTCATTTAGCTCTTGTGCAACTCTTTCAACTTCTACCCATTTTTCTTTAAAAAATGAAATATATGAGGTGGAACAAGATGGCTGAATAGAAAATTCCAGGGATTTACTTCCCCACCACCCCCCACCACAGGAACACCAAATTGAACAAGTATCCACACAATAAAGCACTTTTATACATATATAAAAAATCAGACATTAACAAATGCCCTCATGCAAGGAGAACATCCAGGAAAACATGACCTCAGCAAATGGACTAAATAAAGTATCAGTGATCAGTCCTAGAGATAGAGAGATATGTGACCTCTCAGACAGGCAATTCAAAATGGTTGTCTTGAGAAACCTCAGCAAACTTTAAGATAACATAGAGGAGGAATTCAGAATTCTATCAGATAAATCTAGCAAAGAGATCATAATAACAAAAAAATCAAACAGAAATTGCAGAGCTGAAGAATTCAGTCAACAACTGAAAAATGCATCAGAGGGTCTCAACAGCAAAACTGGTCAAGCAGAAGAAAGAATCTGTGAGCTCAAAGAGAGGCTATTTGAAAATACAGTCTGTAGAGTAAAAAAAGAAGCTAAAAAAGAACAAAATATGCCTGTAATATTTAGAAAAAACCTAAAAAATGGCAAATCTAAGAGTCATTGGCCTTGAAGAAGAAGTAGGGATATTGGGATAGAAAGTTTATTCAAAAAAATAACAGACAACTTTTCAAACCCAGTGAATATTCAGGTACAAGAAAGTCAAGCAACACCAAGCAGATTAAACCCAGAGGTATATAATAATCAGGTTCTCAAAGGTTAAGGACATAAAGAGGACCCTAAGAGTAGCAGGAGAAAATAAGCAAAGAAAATATAAAGGAGTCCAAATGTTTGTCAGCAGACTTCTCAGCAGAAACCTTATAGGCCATGAGGGAGTGGGATGACATATTTAAAGTACTGAACAAAAAGACTTTCAAAGGTAGAATATTGTATCCAGCATAGTTATCCTTCAAACACGGAGAAGTAAAGACTTCCTCAGACAAACAAAAGCTGAGGTAATTCATCAACACCAGATCTGTCTTATAAGAAATGCGGGGCCGGGCGCGGTGGCTCAAGCCTGTAATCCCAGCACTTTGGGAGGCCGAGACGGGCGGATCACGAGGTCAGGAGATCGAGACCATCCTGGCTAACACGGTGAAACCCCGTCTCTACTAAAAATACGAAAAAAACTAGCCGGGCGAGGTGGCGGGCGCCTGTAGTCCCAGCTACTCGGGAGGCTGAGGCAGGAGAATGGCGTAAACCCGGGAGGCGGAGCTTGCAGTGAGCTGAGATCCGGCCACTGCACTCCAGTCCGGGCGACAGAGCGAGACTCCGCCTCAAAAAAAAAAAGAAATGCTGAAGGGAATTCTTCAATATGAAAGACAGGGGTACGAATGTGCAGCAAGAAATAACCTGAAGGTCTAAAGCTCACTGGTAAAAGTAAGTACACAAATAAATACAGAATATTCTAATACTATAATTGTGTATAAACCCCTCATATCTTTAGTATGAAGACTAAAAGACAAACCTATGAAAAATAATGATAACTACAACGATTTGTTGAAAGACACTAAAAAAGACATAAATAGAGAGGGCAAAAGTCAGATTGGAGGAGATGGAGATAAAGTATAGAATTTAGTTTTCTCCTTTTTAATGTTTTTCCTTTGTGATCAGAGTCAAGCTTTAATCAATTTAAACTAATTGGTTATAAGATTTTTTTTTTTGCAAGCTTCGTGGTAACTACAAAGCAAAAACCTTTAAGAGGGACACAAAAAAATTAAAAGACAGAAATTAAAGCACTACCAGAAAATTGCTTATATACAAAGGAAGACAAGAAGGAAAAAAAAAGGGAGAGAGAACTAACAAAACGACAAAAAGAAGTAAGTAAATGGCAGTAGTAAGTCCTCACCTATCAATAACAACAATGAGTGTAAATGGACTTCATTCTCCAAATAAAAGACAGAGTAGCTGAATACATTTTTTTTTAAAAAGACCCAACTGTATGCTGCCTATAAGAAACTCATTTTTACCTAAGAAAACACACAGACCGAAAATGAAAGAACAGAAAAAGATATGCCATGCAAATGAAAGCCAAAAAAGAGCATAAATAGCTGTGCTTATACCAGATAAAATATATTTCAAGACAAAATCTGTAAAGAGAAACAAAGAAGGTCATTATATAATGATACAGAAGTCAATTCAGCAAGAGGATATGACAATTGTAAATATATATGAACCCAATGTGGATCACTCAGATATATAAAGCAAATATTATTAGAGCTAAAGAAAGAAACAGACCCCAGTACAATGATAGTTGGGAATGCTAAGTTAACATACCACTTTCAGCATTGAACAGAAAACCTAGAGAGAAAATTTTAAAACACACATCTGACTTAATCTGTGCTACAGACCAAATGGATCAATAGACATTTACAAAACACTTCATCCAACAGCTGAATACTACACACTGTTCTCATTGGCACATAGAATATTCTCTAGGGTAGACAATATGTTAGGCCACAAAACAAGTCTCAGAAATTCAGAAAAATCCAAATCATAGCAAGTATCTTTTCTGACCACAATGGAATGAAACTGGGAATCAATAAGCATTTATTGGACACAAAAATCCCAGGACATAAAATTCCTATCAAGATTGAACCATGAAAAAATAGAAAACATGAAGAGATCAATAAGAGGAACTTTGGAAACTATATAAATACATGGAATTAAATAACATGCTCCTGAACAACTACTGGATGAATTAAATAATTTAAGAAGGAAATTTAAAAATTATTAAAGCAAATAAAAGTGGAAACACAGCATACTGAAACCTGTGGGATACAGCAAAAGCAGTACTAAGAGGGTAGTTTATACCAATAAATGTCTGTACCAAAAAAGGGGAAAAAAACACTTTGGGAGGCCGAGGTGGGCAGATCATGAGGTCAAGATATAGAGATCATCCTGGCCAACAAGGTGAAACCCTGTCTCTACCAAAAATACAAAAATTAGCTGGGTGTGGTGGCGCATGCCTGTAGTCCCAGCTACTTGGGAGGGTGAGGCAAGAGAATCACCTGAACCCAGGAGGCGGAGGTTGCAGTGGGCGAGAACACACCACTGCACTCCAGCTCAGTGACAGAGCAAGACTCTGTCTCAAAAAAACGTAAAAAGACTTCAAATAACCTAACAATGCATCTTAAAGAACTAGAAAAGTAAGGGCAAGCTAAATCCAAAATTAGTCAAAGAAAAGAAACACTAAAGATCAGAGCAGAAATAAATGAAATTGAGACAAAATACAAAATAAAAATGTGTTTTTGGAAAACATAAACAAAATCAACAAACCTTTAGCCAGACTAAGAAAAAAGAGAGAATGCCCAAATAAATGAAATCAGAGATAAGAAAATATTAAAACAGATACCACAGAAATTCAAAGGTAAATTAGAGAGTATTTCTAGCAACTATATGCCAACAATTTGGAAAATCTGGAAGAAATGGATAAATTCCTGGACATAAAAAAACCTACCAGGATTGAACCATGAAAAAATAGTAAACATGGATAAATCAGTAAGTAATCTATAGAAGAAGTAATAAAAAGACTCCCACCAAAGGCCAGGACTTGACGACTTCACTGTTGAATTCTACCAAGTAAAGAAGACTTAATACCAATTCTATTCAAACTATTCTAAAAAATCAAGGAGTAGGCCGGGCGCGGTGGCTCAAGCCTGTAATCCCAGCACTTTGGGAGGCCGAGACGGGCGGATCACGAGGTCAGGAGATGAGACCATCCTGGCTAACACGGTGAAACCCCGTCTCTACTGAAAAATACAAAAATCTAGCCTGGTGAGGTGGCGGGCGCCTGTAGTCCCAACTACTCGGGAGGCTGAGACAGGAGAATGGTGTAAACCCGGGAGGCGGAGCTTGCAGTGAGCTGAGATCCAGCCACTGCACTCCAGCCTGGGTGACAGAGCGAGACTCCGTCTCAAAAAAAAACAAAACAAAACAAAAAAACCAAGGAGTAGACAATACTTCCAAACTCATTCTACAGGCTTCAGGATCAGGATTATCCTCATACACAACGAAAACAGAAAACTTCAGACTAATATATCTGATGAACATGAATGCAAAATTCCTCAACAAAATATTACTGAATCAAATTCAACATATTAAAAAAATCATTTATCATGATCAAATGGGAATCATTCCTGGGATAAAAGGATGGTTCAACATATACAAATCAAGAAACATGATATATCACATCAACATAATGAAGACCAAAAACTATGTCCCTATTTCTCATCATCTACAAAAATCAAATCAAAATGGATTAAAGAATTTAATGTAAGACCTGGACCAATAAAGCTACTTACTACAAGAAAACCCTGGGGAAATGCTTTGAGATATGGGTGTGGGTAAATATATTTTGAGTAAGCCACCAAATGCACAGGTAACCAAAGCAAAAATGGCCAAATGGGATCACATCAAACTTAAAAGTGTCTGCACAGCAAAGGCAACCACAAACAAGTGATAAGACAACCTACAAAATGGAAGAAAATACTTGCAAACCACCCACTTAACAAGAGAATAACTCCCAGAACATGTAAGGAGCTCAAACAACTTAGTACAAACCCCCACTCCAAATAATCCAAATAAAAACGAGCAAACATCTGAATAGACAATTCTCAGGAAGACATACAAATGACCAACAAGTATGTGGAAACATGCTCAACATCACTAATCATTAGAGAAATGCCAATCAAAACTGTAATGAAATATCTCACCCTAGTTAGAATGGCTGTCTCAAAAAGCAGGCAATATATATTAAAAAGACAAAGAAATAAAACAAACCAACAACTAAAAAACAAATAAAA
The DNA here is from genome assembly GCF_000951035.1 of Colobus angolensis palliatus. Lineage (NCBI taxonomy): Eukaryota > Metazoa > Chordata > Mammalia > Primates > Cercopithecidae > Colobus > Colobus angolensis. The sequence goes on along the minus strand of NW_012119043.1, from coordinate 3,188,172 downwards.
AACAAAAAAGAAAAAATATATATAGAAATAAATAAAGACAGGCAATAATGAATGCTGGTAAGGATATGGAGGATGGGGAACCCTTGTATACTATTGGTGGGAACTACTGTACTGACTTGTATACTAAGTTAGTACAGCCACTCTGGAGAATAGTATGGAGGTTCTTCGAAAACCTGAAACTAAAACAAACGTATGATTCAGCAGTCTCACTGTTGGGTATATATTCCAATGAAAGGAAGTTAGTATACAGAAGAGATATGTGCACTGCCATGTTTATTGTCGTACTCTTCACAAGAGCCAAGTTATGAAATCGACCTGAGTGTCCACCAATGTATGAACTGAGTGAAAAAATGTGGTATATACATACAATGGAATATTATTCAACCACAAAAAAGCCTGACATCTTGTCATTCCAAACAGCATAGATAGAACTGGAGGACATGATGCCAAGTAAAATAAGCCAGGCACAGAAAGACAAATATTATGTGTTCTCATGCATATGCGGGAGCTAAAATAATTAATCTCATGGAGACACAAAGTAGAATAATGGTTACCAAATGCTAGGAAGGGGAGTTGAGAGCAAGGGGGAGTTAAAAGTAGGTAAATGTATGGGTACAATAATATGGTTAGATAAAAGAAATAAGATCCAGTATTCACTAGCACAATAGGACAACTATAGTTAACAATAATGTATTGCATATTTCAAAATAACCACAGTAGTAGTTTTGGAATGTTTGCAAAACAACAAAATGATAAATGTTTAAAGTTATGGCCACTTCGATTACCTTGATTTGATCATGACACATTGTATGCTTTTATAAAAATTTCCCCATAAATATGTATAACTCTTACATAATCATAAAAATTAAAAATTAAAAAAAACTGGAGTGTGTGGTGTATGTGTATTCAATTAAATCGTTTTGACAGGTTTTATTGGTTCAATCAATAATTTATAAGGTGGATTTATTATGTGAGATAAACAAGAAAAAGAATTCACAATCATATTTTTCAAAAAAGACTCAGGAAGACAATCCAGTTTCTTTAATTTAAAAATTCCAAGAAAAAAGAGTAAAATATGAATGTGGAAAGTACTTTATAGACTAAAGAACTCTAGCCACATTAACTAATTGCATTCTATAGTCCTTATTTGGATTTCAGTTCAAGTAAACTTTATAAATATGTAAGATAATTGGGAAAATCCAAACAGCAATCAGATATTAATCATCTTAGGGAATCAATGTTAATGTTGAAGGACTGGGTGTAATTATATTTAGAGATACATACTGAAACATTTATGGATAAAACGTATGATGTCTGGTCTTGGCTTTAAAACAATTCAGGAATGTGGAGAAAATAAGTGGGGGTATAGATTAGACATGATTGGCTATGAGTTTTAATGATTGAATCTGGGGATGGGTACATGAGGATTCATGTTACTATTCTCTACTTTTGCATATGTTTGTGATTTTGTATAATAAAAAACATTGAAAAACATTCGTGGGATGAAATTAATGTCTTAATTTACTGACAAAAATGACTAGGGAGACTGAATTGTTTTAATCGATCGTGTGATCTTTGGAATTCAATTCTCATGAAACCATCACTGTGTAATCGCACTGTGCATCCAGAATATGTTTTCTCAGCACTGCATCCTACTTTCGATCTATTTGTTATTCCATTTATGTTGAAATGACAAGATTTATCCCACACCTTATGAGTTCACACATGGAGCATAAATGTATATTTATATGAGTTTTAAACTGATATTTATTCTGCTGCTCACATTCAGATATTACCACCTGCACTGAAATTGGAATTTTGGAAAGCTCAGAAAAAGTCATTTCAATATGGATGGAAGTCAGCTTTGGGCAGCTCTGATACCTCCAAGGAATACTCTTAGTGCAAAAAGTGAAAATGAAACTGGAAAGCTTGACGACAAGGTGCAAAATACAAACCTTCCCTTGTGTTTTCTCATCATATTCAACTTCCTGGTTAAAAATTTATCAAACCCACCAGTTATGGATATCAAGCTCCATCAGAATGCATGAGATTAAAACATCAAGATCTACGGATTTAAGAAACTGTCAGGCCAAGAAACTGGATTTTTAAAACACTGAATAACATGTGAAATTTCCACAATTCTGTTCTCTTCTCCCACCCCTCCAACACCTCTGCCTAATCTGATAGGAATTGCAAACAGGCCTGCAAGGTCTAAAGTTTCCTCAGGGAAATGCATTACAAAATAGAATACAGAAGCCTTCCTAATAAAATCATTAAAAAATAAGTTGAGTCCACATGCAGCTGAAAACTGATACCTAATGTTATTTGGTTGGATTCTTTGTCCCTGTCCCATCCCCTGAGCCCCTGCCTCAGTTCTCTTTCCCAGGGACACACAAATAGAGTTAACTTAAACATCATTCACTAGATATAGGAGGAAAATACCTTGCTAAAGTGCAGTAGTACTAATCAATTACTCCATTACAAAGCTAAAAAGCAATGCCAGATGATGTGATAGAATCCTCTTTTCTTAGCACATAATTACCTACAGTACTAGGTAATACCATTTTTCTAAAGGTCAGAAAATATTCTGGAAATACCTGGAAAATGTCTACACATCGCATAGAAGACCACTAATCCCAAGTCTTGTATTTTACTAAATCGAGTATACAACATGCTTAACACAGAATCCCTGCCCTCAGGTAGCTTTCAGATTAATGTGCCTTCAATTACAGAAGGCTATTAGTTTCTTCACTTTAATTACAACTGCATCAAAATCACATAAATACATTTCAACCTCTCAGATAATTTATGAACAGTACAAAGCCAGGTGTACACTTCTCATTAAAAATTAATATTTGCTGTAATTAAAATGTGCCATATGCCATGTTCATTTCACAATGCTAGGAAGAAAAAATAAAACGCAAAGCATTTCTGTTCCCAGGTGGTAACTTGTTACAGTATCAGATTTAAATTCTAATTTGATGGCATCAGTGCAGAAAGGTTTAGCACCTACTGTGGTTCAGTCACAGCAAAGCACTGAGTCCTAGCAGGCATGGGGGAGCTTATAACCTTGTTGCCTTTATAATAATTCAGGTATGTACAGATGGCATTCCGATTTGACAGGGATAAAGGAAAGTCTCCCTACCCAGAGAGGCTCTGAATGTCCAAATCAGCCAGCGAACGGTGTCAATCCTGGATGAGATTTGATCAAGCTCTGTAATCCTAGTGGAGGTTCCTCTTCTATATGGGATTTAATTACATGCATTTTTAAAAATTGCACTGTGTTGCTTCTCTTTGGTGTATTTTTTTTTTTTTTGAAATGGAGACTCACTCTGTCGCCCAGGCTGGAGTCCAGCGGCACGACCTCAGCTCACTGCAAGCTCCGCCTCCCGGGTTCACCGCATTCTCCTGCCTCAGCCTCCCGAGTAGCTGGGACTACAGGCACCCGCCACCACCCGGCTAGTGGTTTGTAGTTTATTTTTTTTAGTAGAGACGGGGTTTCACCGTGTTAGCCAGGATGGTCTTGATCTCCCGACCTCGTGATCCGCCCGCCTCGGCCTCCCAAAGTGCTGGGATTACAGGTGTGAGCCACCACGCCCGGCTCAGTGTATTCTTTCTTGTACTTCTTTTTTCTTCCTCTCTCCCTTTCTTTATTTCCTGAGTACTAACGTTTAAAAACATATGATCCAAGAAAGTAAAGTGTTGATTTCTTCTTACTAACCTGGGAAAGAAATTTGTGGCTGTGATCAAACTTGGAATCGATATGCCTGTGAACACAATCCCTGGTTAGCCATTTCCCCATCACCCACAGGAGACTTGGAAAGAAGCACTCACAGCCGTGCACCAGCCAAGTGAGGATCGTGGAAGCTTTGCAAATGGCTTTCAACAATAACGGATTTTCATAAGACACATGGATTTCGATTCAGAGACTGACTGTGGTTCATGCATTTGTTCACTTTACTGGCACTCTGGGAAGATAGGTGAAAAATTCCAGAGTCTCTGTAACTGGGATTGCCTGTTATTAGTAGGTTTCTCTGTCTGTTTGGTTTTGTCTACATTTGGAAAGAAGCTTTTGAGGAATTCATGGAGCATGTGTACTCTATTTCCTCCCAGGTGAGATGGTGTCCCTCCAGGAAAGTATTAGAACGCGGCCATTCTGATACCAAGGAACATGTTTGTTCCTTCCTCTCAGTGTCACCCATTTGCTGGTTCATACCTTTGAATGCCACCAAAATGATAACATTAGGCAATGATTATACGAAAGACAAGGGATGTTTGACTGAAGCTCCCAAATTCACTTCATCTGTAATGGGACAGAGAGACGGAGAGGGCTGTCTGGATTATAGAGATAACTGTCAGAACCCTGCATCTTTTTTCTTTTAATTTTAATTCAGAGAGATGGCCTGACATAACTGGATCCATGATATAATTAGTCGCATCTGATTTATTTGATTCGTTTTTAATCTTATCACCTTTTTTTTCCTTTTCGGAATTAGGCAAGATAAGATGTTAAAATCCTTTCTTGATACCTTTCTAATCCCAACCTGAGAGGTCTTAACAGTTGGGTGTGTCTCTCTGTAGGCTTTTTGTCTACATTTTTAAGTATGTTATATAAGATATGAACACAGATTATTAATGAAGATATATATTCATTCTTTTTAAAGAGGAAATGAGATCAGGGCCTACAGAGGTATACTGTCCAGTATGGTAGCCACTACTGAATGGGGCTGTTTAAGTTTATATTAACTAAAATTACTTTAAAAGCCCCTTAGTTGCACTAATCACATTTCAAATGCTCAAAAGGCCCATATGGCTCATGGCTACTATATTGGAAAGCCCAGGTATAAAACGCTCCCACTACTGCAGAAAGTTCAACTCAACAGTTGAACTAATTAACTAATAGTTATAATGCTATAATACTAATAGTTATAATGCTAATGCTAATTTACTGTTAAGAATACTCTATATGTTCCTGACATATATGGCTCATATAGGTAATTCCTACAGATGACTCTATGTAGCTGACATGTAGACAGTTTCTAACCATCAGTCAATTATCATTAGCTGCTTCTCCCCTTAAATATAATTCTTTGAAGATAGAGAAGACAATGACTATCAGAATTCATCCTTGGTAGCAAAGACAAAAGGCAATCGCGTTGTTGATATTTAATTTGGTTCTGGAACCTATTATTTAGAGGCCCAGTTTTAGGCATTGTGATTACAACGGCAATTGCTCAATTGATTATGCCTGTGTAGAGTTGGCCAGTTAAAAATGTCCAGCCCTAATAGCCGCATTCTGATGCTTTCCTGGAGGGACACCATCTCACCTGGGAGGGAATAGAGTACACATGCTCCATGAATTCCTCAAAAGCTTCCTTTCAAATGTAGATAAAACCAAACAGACAGAGAAACCTACTAATAACAGGCAATCCCAGTTACAGAGACTCTGGAATTTTTCACTTGTCTTCCCAGAGTGCCAGTCTTTGTTCCGATAACTTGGCATTTTGCAAAAAGTCCAATTCTTGGTGATTTAAAGCTAGGAAATTAACAGGAAATCAGAAAGCCAATGAGCATTTATAGGTAGAAAAAGCAAAGTGTGATTATCTGGTCTCTGAGGAGCTAATTACAGGTTCAGTTGAAAATGGGAGGATCATGAGAGCCATGTGCGTGTGCACACACACAAATGCACTCCACGCCCCCGCAACACAAATGCACTCCATACTCACACATACACACACACACAAATGCACTCCACACCCATACATATACACACACAAATGCACCCCATGGCCCCCCAACACAAATGCACCCAACTCCCACACATACACACACACAAATGCACTCCACGCCCCCGCAACACAAATGTACCCAACTCCCACACATACACATAGATACACACAAATGCACCCCACACCCACACATACACACAGATGCACTCCACACCCCCACAAATGCATTCCACACACAAATGTACTCCACACCCACACAAACACACAAACACACTCTATGCCCACACATATACACACACAAATGACCCCATGCCCCCCAACACAAATGCATCCACCTCCCACACATACACATACACATAAATGCACCCCATACCCACACATACACACACAAATGCATCCCACGCCCACACATACACATGCACACACAAATGCACCGCACACCCACACATAAACACACAAATGTGCCCCACACCCACACATACACTTACACACACACAAATGCACCCCATGCCCACACACACAAATGCACCCCACACCCATACACACATATACACACACAAATGCACCCCAAGCCCAATACAAATGCACCCCACGCCCACAAATACAGTCACAAACACACACACAAATGCACCCCATGCTCACACATACACACACAAATGCACCCCACGCCCACACATACACACACACAAATGCACCCCACATGCACACACACACAAATGCACCCCAGGCCCACACATATACTCACATACACACAAATGCACCCCACGCTCACACATACACACACACAAATGCACCCCACGCTCATACATACACACACACAAATGCACCCCATGCTCACACATACACACAAATGCACCCCAGACCCACGCTCATACATACACACACACAAATGCACCCCATGCTCACACATACACACAAATGCACCCCATGCTCACACATACACACAAATGCACCCCCACCCCACGCTCATACATACACACACACAAATGCACCCCATGCTCACACATACACACAAATGCACCCCAGATGCACACACACACATAAATGCACCTCAGGCCCACACATACACTCACATATACAGAAATGTACCCCATACTCACACATACACACACACAAATGCACCCCACGCTCACACATACACACACACAAATGCACCCCACATGCACACACACACACAAATGCACCCCAGGCCCACACATATGCACACAAATGCACCCCACACCCACACATACACATACACTCACAAATGCACCCCAAGCCCACCCATATACATACACACACAAATGCAGCCCACACCCACACATACACATACAAACGCACCCCATGCCCACATACATACACACACACATGCGCACGCACAAAACGCTTCCAGCCTGTGCCCACCTCCAAAGAAGCAGAGAGCTGCATTGCTGCATAAATAAATCATTCGCATAGCTCACTGTTTGAGCGCAATCGATACTTCCTCTGTACTAGGGTCAGGCACTGTATATCCATAGCCTGGCCTGACCCGCAGTTGTATATAAAATATGATATTAAAAAAAACTCCCCACCAGCCCACTTCTGCTTGGGAGGCTCACAGTCCATCAATCATTCATTCCTCTTTGCCCACACCAGCACCACCAATAGGCCACAAACTTGGGGAAGTTAACAGCATTAGAGGGAAGGCTGTTCCTCAGGAAACCCACAGTTCCTGTCACAGAAATCGTACAGCACCTCTAGGAAAACATACAGTTTTCCTAGAGCATACTTAGCAGGAATTTACTGGAATGGCAGAAAAAGCTGAAGGGAGTCTTTTCATTTCAGTTATTTTGAGGATCTTATATGGGCATTATACACAATGCCCAGAGTAAGAGATAACCTCTTCCAGCCCCTTCAAAGAACACCAAAGTTCTAATGGGGAGAAGGGAAGAGACAGAGCATAACAGTAATGTATCTTCTGCTCCATCGGGAACTCTCAGTCTTGGTACAACTGCCACTTCACACTGGGTAACTGTTTGTCCTAGGGGGCTGTCCTGTGCATTGTCAGATGTTAAACAGCATCCCTCGCCTCCACCCACTAGACGCCAGTAGCATTATAGTGCCCTTGCTCCACTAATGATGACAATTGAAAATGCCTCCAGACATCGCCAAATGTCTCCTCAGGGGCAAAATTGTCCACAGTTGAGAACTGCTGAGTTAGGCATCAGAAAGGTCTCCATACTATCCGCACTATATCTGAGAAGACACCAAGGTAGACTTGAGCAGAAGTGCGTTGGCTTCTGCTTGCTAGGGCTTGCTGAGGCTGCAGACTTAGGCATCAGAAAGTCTCTGTACTATCTGGATCATATCTAAGACGACACCAGCACAGACAGGAGCAGAAGTGTATTAGCTTGCTAGGGCTGTTGACTTAGGCATCAGAAAGCTTTGTGGACTATCTACGTCATATCTAAGAAGACACCCACATAGACTTGAGCAGAAGTGTGTCAGCTTGCCAGGGCTGCCATAACAAAGCACCGTAGACTGTGTGGCTTACACAACAGAAATTGATTTTGTTACAATTCCAGAGGGTAGAAGTTCAAGACCAAGGTGTTTGCAGAGTTGGTTTTTTTTTTGTTGTTGTTGTTGTTTTTGTTTTTTGTTTTTGTTTTTTTTTTTGAGACGGAGTCTTGCTCTGTCGCCCAGACTGGAGTGCAGTGGCGCAATCTCCACTCACTGCAAGCTCCGCCTCCTGGGTTCACGCCATTCTCCTGCCTCAGCCTCCCGTGTAGCTGGGACTACAGGCGCCCGCTACCGCACCCGGCTAGTTTTTGTATTTTTTTAGTAGAGACGGGGTTTCACCGTGTTAGCCAGGATGGTCTCGATCTCCTGACCTCGTGATCCGCCCGTCTCGGCCTCCCAAAGTGCTGGGATTACAGGCTTGAACCACCGCGCCCGGCCGAGTTGGTTTCTTTTGAAGCCTCTTTCCTCGGCTTGCAGACGACCGTCTTCCCCCAGGGTGCTGTTTCTATGGTATTCTCTCTGTGTGTCTGACTTCTAATTCTTTTCTTCTTACAAGGACACCAAACATACTGGATTCGGGCCCAACCTAATAACCTCATGAAACCCGAATTAACTCCCTAAGGACCCTGTCTCCAAACACACTGACATTCCGAGGGCCTGGGGGTGAGAACTTTAGCATCTAAATTGGGGGTAGGGGAGACACAATTTGGCCTCCAAATAAGAGGTAATTCTCAGACCCAAGCACATAATTTTGTGTCACTGATAACTGTGTTGCATTACCCATGGTAGACTTCAGTCGTAGTATTTAGAATTGGGTTCTCTCCACTGCTCATTTCCTCCCTGTCATATAAAGAGTAACTTCCTTAACTTCCCTAACTGGGGAGACAAGAAGAATGAATCCAGCAGGTACAGCTCAGCCTCTCCCGCTTCCTCTCATCTGCATCTGCCTCCCAGGCAGACAGAGAACTTCGTGGTCTCTTCTCTCCTCGCAGGAAGGCTCTGCAGCCTCTGAGTAGAGACTGATTTCTTTTCTCACATTAAAAAAAAATTCAACAGGGAACATCTTGAAATTGTGAGATTCCCTAGGTTGACAAACATCTTCTGTAAAGGGGCAGAAAGTAAATACTTTCGACTTGCAGGGCTATCCTAATACTGAGCTCTGCCGTGGCACCCAAAAGCTGCTGCAGAAATACAAGCTTGCATAGGTGCAGCTGGGTATAAATAATAAAACTTTATTACAAAAATAATAATAATCCAAGTGGACTAAATTTAGCCCATGGGCTGCAGTTTTCCAACCCCTGCCCTGTGGCATTAAATACATTATTTGATTTATACAATTTCAATTGCTACTGGATTTGGTCAAGTTTAAGTAAAATGAGGAGCCTGTGGAGATGTGATAAGTACTTTCCTATGATGATAATCCCCAAAATTCTGTGGTTCTCACCCATGACTCCTAATGGATATATACAAGAATATTTACAATAACAGTCACTTGAAAGGGCATATTAAGCTGCCTTTCTGTTCCTTGTTTTTCTTTCCTTTCTGCTGACCACTTTGCCTCCAGCTCTGGTTTCTAATTTCTTTCCTCATTAAAAGTCCTGTCAACCATCCCGAGAATAGAGCTGTTCCTTTAAAAATATCCATCTCATAAACGACCTGTAGCCTGCAGGCATGAGACAGATAGATAGGAACAGTTCATGAAATCCCCCTCCAAACAACAGACTTACGAGAAATAAATCTGAACTTTGATTTCAAATCGCTCCAAACAAATCATCTTCAAACGCGAGGTGAGTTGTCCTCAGAATGCATTTTGCACCATCATTACTGAAAAAAAAAAAACCCTCACTTTTCTAGAGGTGAGTTTAGAATGCATCTCCTCCCTTTATTAGATTTGCGCCCAAATTATCAGCCAAGATCAAGCCACATAAGCTTATCCTACGTCAGCAGGGAACATTAGCAGAGAGGGCTATGGAACATCCACTCGTATTACACATGAGACGCAACCGTCATCATTTGGAGATACCATAGAGAAGTCTTGCTTATGTGCAATGAAGCCGTTCCAGCGTTGTCACCAATCGGCACAAACGGAAAACAGCCCAATGTTGACTAAGAGGCAGGTGACAAACCATTAAGGATATACATACAAACTACAGAATGCTGCACTGTTGCTAAAGAGAATGTTGCGGTGCAGATGTACCTCATGGAAAATCTTCCTGATGTGCTGTTGTATTATTAGTCTGTTTCCATGCTGCTGATAAAGACATACTCAAGACTAGGCAATTTACAGAAGAAAGACGTTTAACGGACTCCACACGGCTGGGGAGGCCACACAGTCATGGCGGAAGGCAAGGAGGAGCAAGTCTCATCTTACATGGATGGCGGCGGGCAAAGAGAGAGCTTGTGCGGGGAAATTCCCCCTTATGAAACCATTGGATCTCGTGAGATTTATTCACTGTCATGAGAACAGTATGGGAAAGACCCGTCTCCACGATTCAGTTACCACCCACCCGGTCCCTCCCACAACACGTGGGAATTCAGGACGAGATTTGGGTGGGGACACAGCCAAACTGTATCAACTGTTAAACAGAAAAAAAAGTAATACCGGCTGGGCGCAGTGGCTCACGCCAGTAACCCCCAGCACTTTGGGAGCCCGAGGAGGACAGATCACAAAGTCAGGAGTTCAAGACCAGCCTGGCCAACATGGTGAAACCCCATCTCTACTAAAAATACAAAAATTAGCCAAGCATGATGGTGGATGCCTGTAGTCCCAGCTACTCGGGAGGCTGAGGCAGCAGAATCGCTTGAAACCTGGAGGCAGAGGTTGCAGTGAGCTGAATTTGTGCCATTTCACTCCAGCCTGGCAACAAAGCAAGCCTCAAAAAAAAAAGTAATATAATATATACATATATATAGGTACGAATAGGTACGTATATAGTTTACACGTATATGCCTGTACACAGGTATGCTAATGAATATATATAGGTAGGTGATATTTAAACCAAATCATATATATGTTTGTAGATGTATATTTATTGATCCATCTTTTTCTCTCATACGTACCCACTATCTCTAAATATTTTTATCAATACATAGAAAATAGATACTGTTCATAGTAGTTTTCTCTGGGAATGGAACTACATTTAGAAGGCTTGTGTGGGTTGGGAGGGGAATTTTATCTCTCTCTGTACTCTTATATGTTTGATTTGCTTGGAGCAATTATATTTGTGTTTTCAGAAAATAAGAAAACTACACCATCTACCCTAGAAGAAAAATAATTTTTCAAATACTTTTTAATAAGATTCTTTATTGTCATATAAATTAGAAACATTATTGTTTAAAAAATCAAAAACAGAAAAAAAAAAGTATATGGAGTAAAAAGTGAGGTTGTTGTTTTCTTTGTTTTTTGTCTTGTTTTGTTTTTTGAGATGGGGTCTAGCTCTACTGCCCAGGCTGGAGTGCAGTGGTACAACCTCTGCTCACTGCAACCTCTGCCTATGGAGCTCAAGCAAATCCACCTTTATTGGCAGATTCGTATTTCCAGCTAAATAACTAAGGGAGAAAATACACTAGCTCCTTCACAATGTGATTTTCCACTTCTGTACTCCCAGTTTTGTCCAGTTTTCTCCATAATTTCTTTTTATTATTGTTATTAGTATTTTTTTAAGATGAAGTCTCACTCTGTCACCCAGGCTGGAGTGCAATAGCACGATCTTGGCTCACTGCAACCCCTGCCTCCCAGGTTCAAGCGATTCTCCCACCTCAGCCTCCCGAGTAGTTGGGATTACAGGTGCCCATCACCACACCTGGCTAATTTTAGTATTTTTAGTAGAGACAGGGTTTCACCATATTGGCCAGGCTGGTCTCAAACTCCTGACCTTGTGATCTGCCCGCCTCGGCCTCCCAAAGTGTTGGAATTACAGGCATGAGTCACCGTGCCCAGCCTCTCCGTAACTTCTCAGGCATGAGCTGTGAGATTTGAAAGATTTATACTGTCACGAATGCTATATTTAACATAATTGTATTCATCAAAATTTTTGGGGGTAAGGTTTTAAATTAAAACACTGGCTCAAATTGGCTTAAGCAAAAAAAGAAATGGATTCGTTCACATAAGTGAAAAATCTCAGGATAACTCTAGATTGCAGCAGGGCTACATTCAGGGACTTGGGACTCAGTCCTAGCCCTATGGTCTTTCTAGGATGCTGGTCACCTTCTCAGGGAGGCAGAAATGGCCGGCAATTTCAGGCTCAATGTGTTCAGTCTCTAACAGCTTTAACAAGCGTTCTGAGACTGAGTCTCCTTGGAGAGACTTGAGCCACTTGGTCATGTATGAGCCAATCCCTGTGGCTGGAAGATGGAGTTACACCAACTGGTTAGGTTTAGGTTCCCTACCCTACTCTAGAGCTTGGTAAGGAGCCAGTTGTCTGGAAGCATGGACGAAAAATGCAAGAGAGGTGGTCCCCTAAGAAAAATGCAATTATAGGACCACAGGATGAGGAAATGGAGACCGAATAGATGAAAACAACGGTGATTTTGTGAAAAAGACCTCTCTGTGAACAGAACTGATTTGGAATTGACCTAGAAAGTTGTTCCTCCAGCCTTCCACCTTCCCCGACTTATTAAATGCTAGTACCACAGGCTGCATTCAGAGCTTCATGCAAGGTCAAATGTCCTCAGATTGAGTGTCTTTTTACTTGCTGTTCCATCAGCTTAGAACATGCTTCCCCAGATCCCCTCCCATCCTTTAGGTCTCGCCCAAAACTTCACCAAAGTCATTAACGGAAGCCCATGTGAAGACCATCATCTGTGTAAATTCCAGTCGCGAATTTCAGTGAATTCACTGGCATAGCATTCAGAAGAGGCTCTAGAGCTGTGTTGTCCAAGATGACAGCTGTTGGCCACATGTGGCTAATTAGATAGAATTTAAAATTCAGCTCCTCGGTAGCACTAGCTTGAGTGTGAGTGCTCAGCAGTCACATGCGACTAGTGGGTACCTCATCGACATTGATACACTACATGGGTGTCACTGCAGAAAGTTCTATTGGACAGTGCTTTTCTGCAATCTTTTCTCATTCCCCTCTCCCCTTCAAAGATTTAAAAATGAGGAAGGGCATGTAACTGTACTAGGAAAGGCCAAGTGACCTCTGAAAGTCCTCCCCAGCTACAGGGACTATAATAATATTTACAATGAAAAAACAGATAAATGCTCACGTAGGAAAAGTTATGCTTTTTTCCACTCTGAACATTAAAAAACTAAATCAAAAAGGAAACATTCTTTACTTTTTCTGTTGGAAAAAGACAAAGAGCTGTATAAAAACAATGACAAGGAGACGAAAACGAAATCAAATGTTAGTTGGACTGAAGGGCTCTTATTCATGTCTTTTTTTTTTTTTCATATCTAAAAGTTTGCTTTTTTCTTTTTAAATATTTTTTGAAAAATTTCAATAGCTTTAGGGGTACAGGTTAGTTTTGGTTACATGGATGAATTGCACAGTGTTGAAATCTAGGATTTTAGTACACCTGCCACCTGAGAAGTGTACATTGTACTAAATAGTTTTTTACTCCTCATCCCTCTTCTACCCTCCCGTCTCCCCAGTGTCCATCATACTACTCTGCATACCTTTGCATACTCATAGCTTAGCTCCCACTGACAAATGAGAACATGCAGTATTCGGTTTTCGATTTCAGAGTTACTTCACTTAGAAGAAACCTCCAGTTTCATCCAAGTTGCTGCAAAAGACATTATTTCGCTCTTTTTTATGGCTGAGTAGTATTTCATGGTGTATATACCATATTTTCCTTATCTACTTATTGGTTGATGGGCACTTAGGCTGATTCCGTATCTTAGAAATTGTGAATTGAGCTACGATAAATAAATGCATACAGGTATCTTTCTGATAGAGTGACATCTTTTCCTCCGGGTAGAGATCCAGTATTGCATAGTGGGATTGCTGTATCGAATGGTAGACCCACTTTTACTTCTTTGAAAAATCTCTGTACTGTTTTCCATAGAGGTTGTACTCCTTTACATTCCCACCAGCATTCTTTTTTTCTTAAACTTTTAAGTTGAGGGGTACATGTGCAGGTTTGTTATATAGGTACACTTGAGTTATGGGAGTATGTTGCACAAATTATTTCATCACCCAGGTATTAAGTCTAATACTTGACAGTTATTGTTCTTGATCCTCTCAGCAATAATAAGAGATAAGTTACACACAGACTTTCCAGCAAGCCATATTTGCTATTATTACCAGTGGTCGATAGAACGGATTTTGTTGAGTGCAAAGTAAAGTTGAGATAGATATTGTGTTCGCAATCAAACCCAGATCTTGGCCTGCAGGAATCTGTGTGTTCTGGCCTCATTCTCTTCCTCCAGCCTTTAGTCCACCCCTTCTCTTACCACGTGCTGCATTCAGAGCCTCGTGCAAGGTAAAATGTGCTCAGATTCCCTATCGTTTTACTTGCTGTTCCATCAGCCTAGAGCATGCTTCCCCAGATTCTCTCACATTCTTTAGGACTGCAGGTTTCTGCTTAAATTTCATGGCACCATGAATTTTTTTTTTTTTTTCTGAAAACCTTAGCCAGCACACACATTATGATTCTCCACTACAATATCCCATGAATTTACTTTTTTTTTTTTTTTTGAGACAATCTCACTCTGTCATCCAGGCTGAAGTGCAGGGGCACAATCTTGACTCACTGCAACCTCCACCTTCTGGGTTCAAGAGATTCTCCTGCCTCAGCCTCCTGAGTAGCTGGGATTACAGGCACGCATCACCATGCCTAATTTTTATATTTTTGGTAGAGACAGGATTTCACCATATTGGCCAGGCTGGTTTCAAACACCTGACCCCAAGCGATCTGCCCGCCTCACCCTCCAAAACTGCTGGGATTACAGGCATGAGCCACTGCATCCAGCCCATGCATTTACTGTTAATAATTATCATCTCTATTGTTTTGTTTACTCTTTTTTCTCCCTAGTATATCCAAATAGAATGTAAGCCCCATGGGGACAGAAACCATGTCCTTATTTCCTACTGTTGCTCCAACCTTCAGTGGACATTCAGTAAGCATCAGTGGGATGAATGAATGAATGAATCAGTGAATGGACAGAGAAGGACAGGTGGAAAGACGACAAAGAGTTGCGCTCATCAAGCTAACCTGCATGACTGACTGGTAACAGAACTAAGAATGGGCTACCAGACACCGCTTGGCCCAACTATCATTGGGACTGAAAGTATTTTAGGTTTTCCCTTTAAAAGGATGGGCCATTTTCAGAATTGCTGAGCTTGATCATTTGTGCACAGATTGAGCAAAGGGAGGTGAACTGGAGTGCTTTTAAGTCCAGCCAATTTGCATGCCAGCTGCTGTCATAAAAATGGGATGAAGTTCAGATGCTCGAGTGGAAGGCATCGAGGGTATCCAGAGCTTAAGGTGACTAGGGAATGCCTACCTTTCCCTCTCCATAGGCAAAGGCTGGGAGGCACAGAAAATGCACATACATTTGAGATCACATTATGAGTGATTAATAAGGTCACCCAAGTACAGTTTATCATCCGTCACAGCATGCAGACAGCATTAACATCCTGCTACCTCATTCCCTGATGGCCACCGTAAAGAACTTTGCAAATTCAACTTTCTCCAGGCCTCATTATATTGGGAACCACAGGATATATACAAACGCTAAGCACAGGTTCCTGAACATAGGCAGGTACTTCAATATGCAAATGAAATAGATGAATTTCAGAAGATCTTTAAAAGTGATAACAAAAGACCATTTGCTATTCCCACACATTTCAGTGTGAACACATTTAAACATTTAATGTTTGTGTGGAATCCGTCCAGTGGTTTTGGAATGATAAAGGTACTATTAGGCTAAAAGGGGCAAACATTCTAATAAAAAGGTAGATTCTAAAACAGACCTGATACTTTGATGGGAGGTAGAACAGAGAATGAAATATGCAATTGGTGAGACACTGGAAAGGCAAGTGGTTGTTGATGAATAATGGTCAATGATAGTTTGTTAAGAAATTACCCCAAGCGAAGCTCATTTTCTCTGTTGCTATAACCCAAGTCAACCGGGTTGGAGGAGAGGTCAGAAATCACACATCTGCCGTTATGCTTGTGGAATATCCATGAATAAGACAGGTGTACAGCCCCAGTGAAGATACAGTTCACTGGTGGAATGGTTGTGCTAAGCAATACTGACAGAATGGATGGCCCTCCATCAGGAAGGTAATCACTAGTGATGGGCTGCAAGTCTCTACCCGTGACCCCCATCCTGGTCAGTGGTTTTTCTAATGACTTTGCTTCTCACTAGCAGGAAGAAATTGATGATAAACCACGTACTGATTAATTCATTTCTTCAACTAACAATTATCGAATATCTTCCATTTGATAAACATTAAGCCAAAGGCATTACGTTAGCAAAGATAAACTGGACAATTTCTGCCCTGAAAAAACTCAGTTTAGAGGTGGAGAGACAGTGGTCTGGCATTTACATAAGTTCTCATAATACAGTCCTGATATATTATAGGACCTTAATAATAAATAGCCACTGAATGAATGTGGCATCCTCTATCTTGCATGTTTCTATTTGCACTGGGCAAACTTCTCTTCTCTATTCCTCTAACTTCATTTGGGGAACTCCTACTTGTTCTTCAGGTTTCAGCTCAGATGCTACCTTTCTCAGAAATTCTTTTGGTACCCACTGACTCCCACCCAAGGCAAGGAGATGTACCTTCTTTCAGAGTCACTATGACTCTGGTAACACCTGGTTTTTATTTTGCAATTGCCTGTTTACTTGTCTGTCTCCCTGACTAGCCCCTATCCCCTTGGGGTAAGGTTCTTCACCTTACTATTTTTGTATCTCTAGAACTCAACCGATTCTGTAGCAAATCACTGGGTCCCAAAACAAATAATCAAATGCCAAGTTTAATGGAGTTCTGGTACCAGGACTAAATCTTGATAAAATGAATTTTGCTGTTCCTTTCACATCTAAGATTCTTGAGGAGGATTAAATATAGTAGCCTAGGGTTTCAACCCTTGCACATAATGACCGTGGGAGTATACCTTGTAAAGGGGTCCTACTGGTGAGCCATAAACTAATCCAAAAATGTAAACCTTTCCTTTTGTTCTTACAGGTAGGTAACCTGCAATTTCATTGTCGGTGGTGGTATATTCAAATTAAGTACTGTTTGCTAATATTTAGCTTCTAAGTGCACTAGTAAGGGTTGCTAAAAATTACTATGAAAAAGCTAACATTGACCTGTTACTAGTTTACTGAAAACCCAATACAGTATTTTCACTAGAAGTCTGAATTCTAGACAACACTACACGTATAACCTATCACTCTCTACATAATATGTTATTTGCAATTATTGAGTATTATTTTATCTAATTATAATTATAACTCTAAGGAATTTTTATGTATTGTTACTACATTTTACAGAGGAGAAGACAGAGGTAGCAGAAAACTAAGTTAATTTCCCAAGATAACTCAACTAGCAGGAGATAGAACCAGATGTGGAGATCAGGCTCCAGAGGAATCCTTTTAACATCTACACTATATTTCATCTTAGCATCTATAGAGTTGCCAAGCTTGAGGGGTACATGAGAAGGCAGGTATAAGTTGGCTGTGGTTGAACAAAAAATGTCAGAGATGAATGATCTTCAGTCTAGAAGTGAAGACCATGTGGGGTTAGGGTGAGGAAGCAAGTACCCGCTTGGAATGAGAGATGTAATTGTTTTGAGTGACTGGAGTATGGATGGCATAGTAGCAACAAGGAGAGAGAGGGCTGGGCGTGGTGGCTTATGTCTGTAATCCCAGCACTTTAGGGGGCCGAGTCATGTGGATCACAAGGTCAGCAGTTCAAGACCAGCCTGGCCAAGTTCATGAAACCTCATCTCTACTAAAAATACAAAAATTAGCCGGGCATGGTGGCGGGCACCTGTAATCCCAGCCACTTGAGAGGCTGTGGCAGAGAACTGCTTGAATCTGGGAGGCAGAGGTTATAGTGAGCCAAGATCGCACCACTACACTCCAGCCTGGGTGATGGAGCGATGATACTCTGTCTCAAAAAAAAAAAAAAAATGGAGATTGGGAGAAAGGAAAACTATTGCCTGGAGTGTATGTTTAAAAACTAAAAACTAACAGGAAAACTACTACCTTGAGTGTATGCTGAAAAACTAAAAACTAATAGTATAAGAGATGCAAAGACTAGATGTATATTTTCTTAAACACATACAAAGTGACATTGACAGAAGGCTTCAACCAAATATCCAAGTGTCAATTCTCTGAATCATTTAGCTCTTGGGACTGATTAAATTGATTACGTTTCCCCCCAATTACCTGGGCTTCAAATTTATTGCTCATTTGCCTCCTTTACTTCTAAAATAAAGTTCAGATCCACATTTACAATTTGATCAAAGTCATCATGATGAATATTTTCAAGGCACTGCCAGTTGTGGTGGTGCTGACTTTTAATGACAGCCCCCTACGAATCAATAGATAATTTAATTTGAAAATGTGAAGCTGTAAACTTTAATGTTCTGTTTGGTATTTTCTTATTAATTGGAAAGATGGCTGAGTCAACTTTTAGGGAGAGAGCTACGAAGATCTATCCATTACAGTCCAATCCTGATGGGTGGCACTGACCAGAGGCAGTGCTAGGAAGATCTATCCATTACAGTCCAATCCTGATGGGTGGCATTGACCAGAGGCAGTGCCACTCCCTGGGGCCACACACTGTTGGTGTTGGTTCCAGTTGCACTCTCTGACCCTACTCTGTGTGAAATACATGACTGCTCATCTCTGTGTCTTGCACCAAGGCTGTGCCTTGCCCTAATCTTCCCTCCCACAATTATTTTTATAACCTAAATACAGACCTTGCAGAGAAAGGGAAACATTGGATCTCTCTACTCCAGTACATGATTTTATTTGTCTCACCCAATTCAGTCTACTTCTTCAAGTCAGTCTACCAACACAAAACTAGATTGAATGATAAACTGTCAAGAAGACTAACAATTCCTTCTAAAAGAATTTACTGCCTACCTTTCCATATACTACCTAGTCCATGGTGATTGCTAATATCCTTGGTATTCTCTTATTTTTTCTTAATAACACGTGCCTTTCCTAAACATTAAAATATCACTTCTTATAATAGCAAGAGTTAAAAGATAGTTAAGATGTTGGAGAATTCCATTGGCTTTAAAAACAAAAGACTGAAACCATCTTGATTCCCCTTTCACCTTCATAGATAACAGAAACATAGGTGCCAATGCTCTCCTCAACCCTTTAAAACAATTGCCTTTTTAAACCATTTACAATTTGTTTTCTGCTTAAAGACATGAGGAATTCATTACAAACTATTTAGAGAACAAATATCCTAGGAGTCAAACAAAGCGACACTTATCTTTGCATACGTACAGATTTTTTCTTAAGAAAATATATTTCTACTGTCCTTGTATCTTTTAATGAAAATAAGATCTCACTGAGTTTGGACTGCCTGAGCTATATGCTGGCCTTCTGCTGTGCCACTGACAATTCTTCCACCATATCACTATTAATGCCCTTGAAGGCTACATATTTAGAGTCGCCACAATGGCTGATAAAAAATACCCTCTCAACTAATATTTGATAGATGATGAATAAACGAATGAGAATTTCACTGTAGCCTTATAACATACTTGATTTCATCACTTCCCTGTTATAGGCCATTTGGGTAATTTTCCACTGTCTTGCTATTATAAACAATCTAGTAATGAACATCCTCATAGCCACATCTTGGCACACATTCCTTATTGTTTCTTTAGCATAAATTCCTCAGCATAAATTTAGTCAATGAAAGATAATGCACTGTTATTCTATTAAAGGCTATTATTAAAGTTGAAATTTAAGAAAAGGCAAAGACGAAGGGAAAACGAGTAATGGACCTAATTAAATCCCTACATGTTAAAAGAACAAAAGGCTCTGCCACAGAAATACTGGAACTGGAACGCATATGCTAACAATGAAAACAACAGCGACTGTCAGATGGACAAAAACTGAAAATACACACACACACACACACACACAGGGAGAGAGAGAGAGAGAGATGACTGACATATCAAGAAATGAAGCTGGGTGAGTAAAAAATTAATTGGAGCTGGGCGCAGTGGCTCATGCCTGTAATCCCAGCACTTTGGGAGGCCGAGGCAGGCGAATCACCTGAGGTCGGGAGTTTGAGACCAGTCTGGACAACATGGGGAAACCCCGTCTCTACTAAAAATACAAAAATTAGCCAGGTGTGGTGCCGTGCGCCTGTAATCCCAGCTACTCAGGAGGCTAAGCCAGAGAATCACTTGAACCCAGGAGGCGGAGGTTGCAGTGAGCTGAGATTATGCCACCATACTCCAGCCTGGGAGACACAGTGAGACTCCATCTCAAAAAAAAAGAAAAAAAAGAAAAAGAATTGACAGGTAATATGAAACTCCACTGATTCTACTCCATTTCAACTTTCTTTTCAGTAGAATATAACCATGTCCCCTGTTTCATAACAGAAACCTTAAATCTTGTGACGATATGACCAGCTCATCATTCTCTGAAGAGATTTAAGTTCAACATCCATTTTTCTAGCTCAGAAAGCAAAAATTTTTCCGCTTTCTAAACTCTTTCCCTCCTCTCCCTGAACACGTCATCTTCAGTCCATTAATTTTATTAGGATGAGGTTTCTTATCTAATTAGGGTAAACACATTACCCAGAGTTAAAATTTCTTTTTAAGAAATTTCTAAGAGAGGATGGTCCCTCTTAACCCTATGCTGCAAGTTTTAAAAGATCTGTAGTCAGGCTCCTTGACAATCAATATAAGCATTTAATGTAAAATGTATTTTCTTTTTCATTAAAAATTACTAAATTGGTGGTGTGTCTGGCTACTAACACAGTCTGTGCTTTAAAAGTCTTAGGCATAAAATATTTGCATTATAGAATCAAACAAAGGTAGTGGCCTGGTACAGTCTGGGATGTTCTGGAGAGCATGGTTATGTTCTGTTTTGAATGATATTTAAATTGCTCTAACGTATTCTAGGCTGGACGTTCATATCAGTTAATCAGTGCCAAGGCTCTGTCTAACATTTTGCTACAAACTGGGTTCAATTGTAATTTGTCAACTCTAGCACCCGTTGCTATGACAAATAGCTTCGGTCTGGTTAATCTCTTGCACATAATAGCATTCTGCTACTTTGATACATCTATTATGTCGTGGTTTACATATGCTTGGGGGAACGTTTTTATTGGGACATTTTATACTAAATTATCTCTAGTTTACACTAACAAAGCAAGCAGAGGACTGATTCTGATAGTAGCTTCCCAATATCTCAACAATGCCAAGTTATCGTGGATCTCAAATCTCACGGCAAGACATTAAGAGGACAGTACCTGAAATCCGACCACACATTTTCAAAATCATGAATCCACATTTATTGACTTGGACCATTTACTTAACTTTCTATGTCCTGATCCTTCTTATTGGTATAAAGAAGATAGTAGTTTGGACCAACTTCTTAAAGGTGTGACAGTTCAGTGTAATAGAGGACAGTGTTTGCCTCATTAAAAAAAAAAAAAAAGAAAACCTGGATGTTGTTGTAATTTTTAAAATCTTTTTTTACTGATACATAATAATTGTACATATTTATGGGTTACATGTGATATTTTGATACATGCACACGATGTGTTATGATCAGGGTAATTAGGGGTATCTATTACCTCAAATATTTGTCATTTCTATGTGTTGGAAACATTTCAAATCTTTTCTTCCAGCTATTTTGAAATGTACAATAAATTGTTGTTAATCATCGTCACCATACTATGCTGTGGAACACTAGAACTCACTCCTATCTAACTGTATGTTGGTACTTATTACCAACCTCCCCTCATCCCACCTTCTCCACCCTTCCCAGCCTCTGGTAACCAGCATTCTACTCTCTATCCTCCAGAGATCAACATTTTTTAGCTCCCACATATGAGTAAGAACATGTGATATTTGTCTTTCTGTGCTCAGCTTATTTCAGTTAACATAATGGCCTCCCTCCAGTTCCACCCATGTTGCTGTAACGAACATCATTTCATCCTTTTTCAGGGCTGAATAATATTCCCTTGTACATATATACCACATTTAAATCTAATCATCTCTTAAAGGACACTTAGGTTGATTTCATATCTTTGCTACTGTAAATGGTGCTGCATAAACATGGGTGTGCAGGTCCTCTGAGATACTGATTTTCTTTCCTTTGGGTAAATACCCATAGTGGGATTTTGCTGGATTTTATGGTAGTTCTACTTTTAGTTTTTTGAGAAATCTCTGTACTGTTTTCCCTATTAGCTGTGCCAATTTTCATTCCAACCAACAGTGCATAAAAGTTCTCTTTTCTCTACATCCTTGCCAATATTTGTTATTTTTTGTCTTTTTGATAATAGTCATTCTAACTGGGATAATACCTCATTGAAGTTTTGATCTGTATTTCTCTGATAATTAGTGATGTTAAGTATTTTTTTACACCTGTTGACCATTTGCATGTTTGTTTGTTTTGTTTTTTTTTTTTTTTGAGATGGAGTTTCACCTTGTTGCCCAGGCTGGAGTGCAATGGCACGATCTCAGCTCACTGCAACCTCTGCCTCCCGGATTTAAAGGATTCTCTTGTCTCAGCTTCCCAAGTACCTGGGATTACAGGCATGTGCCACCACACCTGGCTAAATTTTGTTGTTGTTGTTGTTGTTGTATTTTTAGTAGAGACAGAGTTTCACCATATTGGCTGGGCTGGTCTTGAACTCCTGACCTCACGTGATCCACCCACCTCGGCCTCCCAAAGTGTTGGGATTACAAGTGTGAGCCACTGTGCCTGGCCTGTATGTCCTCTTTTGAGAAATGTTTATTCAGATCTTTTGCCCATTTTTAAATAGGATTATTATTATTATTATTATTATTATTACTATGGAGTTAACTGTGTTCCTTGTCTTATATTCTGGATATCAGTTGACAGAATAGCTTGCAAATAATTTGCTCCCATTCTACAGATCCTCCCTTCCCTCGATTCATTGTTTCCTTTGTTGTGCCAAAGCTTTTTAATCTAATATAGTCCTATTTGTATATTTTTGTTTCTGTTGCCTATGCCTTTGAAGTCTTAGATAAAATCTTTGCCCAGGCCAGTGTCTTAATGCATTTTACCCATGCTTACTTCTAGTAGTTTTATAGTATTGGGTTTCAATCTTTAATGCATTTTGAGTTGATTTTTGTAGACGGTGAGAGATAGGGTCTTGTTTCATTCCTCTGCGTATGGATATCCATTTTTCCCAGCACTGCTTATTGAAAAGGATATCCTTTCCCCAATCCATATAATTTTAAAATAAACCCAGTTATATGTAAATGGTAGTACAGTATGTATTGTTGAAATTAAAGGTTGAAGACTTTTAAAGGTTTCTACTATGAATGACCAAATAAAACTTGCGAAAAGGGTTTTGCTGCCAATGGAGGTGGCCAGTTCCCAGGTGGCCACTCCCTGGGAGGCACCCCATTGTGTATTGTCATCCAAACAGGGCTGATGTGATTGCGGAAGTGGGCACTTATTGACCTCAGCCAGCAATTTGAAACCGGCTATAAATTGTCCCTTTCGGTCTTAACACACAGGACGTTTCTACGTGGGAAAAGTGCATCGGCTGCAGTTTTCAGCAATACATTCTCAAAAAGCCAATTTCACCTTTTGGCAGCTCTGAAAGAATCCATATTACTTTAAGTATAATCGCTCCAAATAGGGGCAACAGTTAAAAGAAGGGGAGAAAAAAAAAAGAAGCCCAAAGTACAAAGGGTGACAAGTTGTTTTTGAGTAACAGGGAAGTCACACTACAATAAAATAATTCTGTAGTATTACCTTTATAGCAAAGTGATTAAAAGTTGTTTTTACTAAAGTTCTAATGCCTTACAGTTAAAAGAGCCACGGTACTCCATGATAAAACAACGAAACAACACAATGCCCCGCTGACTAAGAGACAAATGAAACATCAAAACTGTAGTAAATATTTCAGGTGTTCTGACAGGTTATCTTGGCATTAAAACATTCCATTTCCTGCATATCTCTCTTATTCTCTCTTTCTCCCACCTCCAAAACAACATGCCCATATATAAAAGTGTGCTCCTGAAAAATTCAACAAGACACAACCAACGCCGAAAATTAGTGGAGGCCAATTTGTAGAGAGAAATTTTATGTGGGAATTAGTGCTGAGGAGGGAGCAATGGGAACGCAAAGAGTGCTTTGATTTTCCTCATGAAAAAGAGGAGCTGCAATTGTGGAAGAAGCACGAGGAAAGAGCTTCATTCACTAAATCTTCAACCGCAGGTTTTGAAATATAATTCCCAAGATGACTTTGCTTTTACAAATAAATTTAATTCCAATTTAGGTGAAATTTTTCAGAGAGATAATTATATCCAACACCATTTATGCAATTTGGATTGAGGATATTGAGTTAGGGGAGAGTCAGCAATGCATTTCTGGAAATTGATCTGAAGAAACCAGGTGAACATTCTCATGTGAACCTCGGAGCATAGATCCTTTCATACAGCTGTAGCTGCCTGAGTGTTGAGTTTTGCAATCAATTTCTATTCAAAAGAAAAATGATGTCATAATACAAAGTAAAATGATATGTCTTTGTACGGTTCCAAATACTTAGGTAAAATCATGGGGGTCTTTATTTTTTTATTCTGAAGGGTGGTATGTATACTGTATAAAACTACTCAGTAAGAGTTGGGTACCAGAAGATAACCCAGTAAAAAGCACCCAAGTCAACACTCAGCTCCAAAAGGAGCGAGTCTCTTCTCCTTCAGTAATTAAGCATTCAAACCAGTAAACAGCTTGGTTAAAATGATTTTATGACAAATGACCAAGAGCATATCAACCATAAAACTCAGCTCGGCAAAAATCCCTCAAGCCCAGGAAACTCAATCAATGCAGAGCAGGCAACAGCCTGAGCTGTGGCAGCATTCTCTCACTCCGAGTCACATAAATCCAAGGAGGCCAGAGTTGTTCCACTAACTCCAACACAAGACACAAGCGAGGAGGAGGGCACCAGCCTTCGCGTGGGGAGACAGAAAAGGAAGGAAGGCAAGACGTACGTTTCTTTTTCTCCGGTTTGCTCTGTTGCTGGTTCTACTTATAGGTGTTGATAAAGAAACGAAATTGCACCGTTTCTATTAAGACAGATGTAACAAATATTCAAAGAGAAGAAGAAAACAGGCAGGGAGACATGGTATAGGAGATGAAAGGGGGACACTGGGTTATGGCAAGATGATCTTGCTGCAACTATGGTCCCGAAAGCATCCCTGAATAAAAGAATAGATATTAATGCAGGCACATGATTTTTATCTCAGTCTAGGAGTTAACTATATGACTATTCACTTTTGTACCATATTTTTCCAATATTGCAGTATGCAAATTTCAAAACAGCAAAGGTGAAAGAATTTTACAGCAAACATCCATATACCTACCACCTATATTCTACTACTGGCATTTTACTATACTTGCTTTATCCCAGCTATTTCCATCTGTCCATCCATCTCTCCAACCATCAACCCATCTTATTTTTGGTGCATTTCAAAGTAGATTTCAGACATCATTAAAATACCCTCTACAATTTTCAGCATACATGATGTTTACTCAAGTTGTTCAATACTCATAGTTTTTATGCCATTACTTCCTAATAATACTATATGACCACTATGAAACAGTTCAAATCAATTTTGAAATTTGCACATTTGTATATTTTCCCTTCTCAATAGCAACCAACCAAAATTATTACATATTCACACTGTACAAACATATCACCAATAGGAAGATAAAAATTCTCTGGGACAACAGAGAAACTGAAATATGTGAGCAGAGAGGCTGACAGAGAACATAGAACCCTGCAAAGAAAAAAGAAAAGAAAAAGAAAAAGAAAAAATTGAAGTAGGAATAAAGTTGGAGAATTTCGTAACCAGCAGGAAAGGGTGGAAGTCAAGAAGCAGTAAGGGAAAGGGGGATAGGAAAGCCTGAAATCAAGATAGGTGCGTATGTTGCATGAAACTGATGCGCAGAAAGGTGTGTGTGTTAGAGTTATCACCGGTATTCCAGAGCAGGGGAATGGAAGAACATTATGGCAAGATGTCATAATAAGAAGCTTAAAGAAGTTTACAAAGTTCAGTGAAGAGTATCACTCTACTCTTTAGGAATGCGCTAACTCGCTTTCAAACATGAACAAACATGGAAAGAACACAGTTTCCAGCACATAGCAAGATCCAGCGATGGAGAATGTCATATTCAATCTCTAAATTCTACAAATACTTGAAACATGGAGCCATCACTTCCTTGTGGCCAATTTCTTGCTTCATTCTCTCTACTGTTGTCATATGGACACAGCATATTAATTAGACTGAGATCATTGTATTTCATCCGATAATGTCAAACTTATTGGAGGTTTGGAGTACATCCAAATTGCATTTCAATCTATCACTTCAATGTTATAAATGACAAATCAATATTGTTAATACTTTTCCATCTTAATGTCTGATGGAACAAAGCCAGCACATCCTACAAGACATATGCAGATTACTAAGGCTATACTTTGAACATAATGGAATGCAAAACACTTGTTTTTATGGTACATGCAGGCAGTGGGTCACCGGAGTAGATGGACGCCCAGCAGGAGTTACAGAAATTAACACCTTTCTGAAGTTGAAAGCAGTGGTAACTTGTTACTGAGTCACCTATTCCAACTGGGATCCTATTAAAGTGCTTGATTTGAGGGCAAAGACATAAAATCTCAATTAAAAATATTGTTTGTTAAAGCCTGGACTCATGCTGGCACCCGTGGAAAATTCATATAAACCAGCAGCGCATCTCCATCTAAAATTCAATTATGTAACTCCAAGATTGTAGCTGGTCAGAGACAGCTTTGTTATGAAAATAATAGCAAGTGGGTTACGATAATCACCCATTCTTCATGAGACCACAGGGGCAGTAAACAACTCAGGTTCATCGCCTAGAATTGCCGCCCCTGGTTTTATCCGCTTATATATTGAAAGTAGCAAGCTGATGATAACCAACGGACTCAAGAAATGAACCAATAGTATTGGCTTCCTTTGACATTTCATGCAGTCTAAGACAAGTAAAGTTCAAAACTCCCAAATCAGATGTGTGGAGGAAGTACTGTGTGTTCTACCTTTGTAGTTCTTTATCCAACTAGTGACTCCAAAATCATTTCACCTACAAGTGAGGCAAAGAGTTGCTATATATGAACTTAGACTCAGGGAGTCAGGATGTTCAGTCAGCAGGGTGCAAATGCCCCAAGAATACAGACCACCCAGGTTTAGGGAACTTCCTAGCTAGTTCCTCTTTGTCTGCTAGCATGTCTTCTAAGTGCATTTTCAGTCCATTCATTTTTCTGGTAGAGGCCACTGTTACTTCTCTCCTGCACCACTGCCAGCTTCCTCCTTAGCCACCTACTCCCCATCCATTCTAGAGTCAATAAAAGGAATCTCCTAATAATATACATAAGAGCTCAATACTCTCGTCCTTAAAACTCTTCATTGTTTCTCACTGTATTTTGAATAAAATGTAAAGTAACTGAAAAGGCCAAACAGGACCTGACTTTTACCTTGCTCTTCAAACCTATATCCTCCCCCTCCACTGACTTCTCTGCTAAGCTTGGCCACCCTGGTCTCCTTTTAGTTCTTTCCCACATCAGGGCCTTTAAACATGCTGTTTCTGTTTCTAATGATCCTTCCCACTTTTGGCCAGTTGAGACCTTCATATCACTTAGACCTCTGCTTAAATGGGTTCTTCTCCAAGAACTCTTCCCTGGCCCGCCGATCTGAAGCAAAAACTACTGTATCTTCTACCATCACTCACTATTTCAGCTTCCTGGTTTCTTCATCACACGCATGTCCTTTGGCATTTATTGTTATTATTATTTATGTTTTTCTCACTTCCACCACTGAAGTAATAACTAGTCCATGAAGACAAGGGTGTGTCTCATACATTGCCCTATCCCCTTAACATTAGCAACAAATGACAAATGAATGAAAAATGAATGAACACCCCCAACCCAGCATAACTGCAGGTGTTTTCAACGTGGGTCGAAATGTTTCTTTTGAAATATCTCTTATGGTGATGAATAAGGAAAGTCTTTAGATACCATACTCCAGTCACCAGTTTATTTTAACATTCTTCCATCTCTGATAAACTGCTGGTAACAGTGTACCAAGAAACATATGTCAAGAAACACTACATTTGAATTTTAAAAAGGGTGTTTTGGTAGACTGAAAACATAATTTACTCCTGAGCCACCCTGGTTTCAGCTTCTGCTGCTATTTTAAGCCCAGTTGCAATTAAGTGCCTAAATACCATAATAAGGCATCCATCACCAAGCTTCTCTCTCTGACCCATTATTAAAACTAAGAAGTGCTGTGAGGCTATAAGAATGATTCAACACAAATGACTTAACAGCTATTGATGAATTTACCTTTAACAAATGCCCTCCGGTAGAGCCCATGATTCAATAGGTTTTGCTATTTCTTTTTCCTTCTACATCCCATTTTGCTCTCTCCGGCACACCACTCAATGCAAATACAACAGCTGCAGTTCTGACAGTAACAGAAAGATCATAACCCTGTACACCTCGACTGAAATCTTAATGTTAGCCCCTGGTTGATAGCTACATCAATTTCAAAGATGTCCTTCCACCCCAAGACTGCTAGAGAGAAAAATTCATAAAACTCTGAGAGTACCATCTTTTCATTTGTGTGCCTACTAACTCTGAACACCCTGACACAGTCAGCTTGGCCCTTATTATATTCTGAGGATGTAGAGATGGAGAAGTCTTTCAGAAATGTGCTTCCTGCTGACTATTATTCCAAGGAAGACAGAAAGCAAGAGGAAATAAAAACATTTTACATCGCATTCTTCAGTGATTTTAATCATAAGGCTGCTCTGTTGACACTGAAAAACTTTCCAACTCACTGTTATTCTTAAGCAAGAATCCATGCACTGCAGTCCTTTGGGCTTATTATTTACTGAGGTCACTAAGATTTGTTACCCCTGATGTACTGATTAGGAGAGAGACTCCAGGAGATGAAGAATGTATATGAGGTCAATAAATGGTGCAATGAATGAAAAGAGAAGGAGCTCCAAAATCAGCATGGCTGCCTGCTGGGTATGTACTCAAAGGCAGGTTAGTTCAAATCCCCTGAACCTCAGTATCCTTATCTGGAAACTGGGGAAAATATAAGTTCTACCTCCCAGGACGGTTATGAGTCTAAAGTGCCTGAGTGACCCTAACAGCAAGAACCAGGATCCATCGCATGCCTCCTTAGGGGAACGATGGTGGCACTCATGTGCTGAGCGCTTACTTTGAACCAGGCACTGAGCGGAATGCGTCCGTCCTGTGTGCATCTGTTCTATCATTTAATTGTGTTGGTGCCATTACTGACTTTCTGCACCAATGAGGAATCCAGGCTTAGATGGGATAGACAACTTGCCTAAACACGATCCTGCCTAGAATGCATAGCAGAGCAGGATTCAAACCCAGAACTGTCGGAGACTACAACTTTTTCTCTCGAATGCCATCTGGCCTTCCTAGTAGTTGCTCAGTGAATGTTAGTTTCCAATACTTTTCACTCAACTGTGGACAGAAATATCAGTCATTTTATGTATACCCAGATTGGCTCCTCCTGTCATTTAATCCCATGATTTTTAATTCTTCCCTTTCAAAAACATTTTTATTTTATAAATTATTAGAGAGCTTTCTAGCAAAAACCAGAAAACCTGCTAGACAAATTC
Organism: Colobus angolensis palliatus; assembly: GCF_000951035.1. NCBI lineage: Eukaryota > Metazoa > Chordata > Mammalia > Primates > Cercopithecidae > Colobus > Colobus angolensis. Next base: position 3,158,127 of record NW_012119043.1, on the reverse strand, counting down.
TAAAAGAACCATAACACCAATTTTATGGGGTCTATGTTCTTCCTTAGACAAAGACCTTATCAGTCTTGCTCATTGCTGAAATTCTAGCATCTAGAAGGTATTCAGTAAAATCTTATAGAATGAAAGGTAAAAATAATTAATCATAACCTCTGAGAATTCATCATACATCTAAGCCAAGTTCAAATTCTATATACTCCATATAGCTTCTGTTCATACATACATAACAAGTTCAAATTCTATATACTCCAAATAATTCGGTGTTTTGTTTGTTTGAGACAGGGTGTTGCCTTGTTGCTAAGGCTGGAGTGCAGTGTTTTATAACTCACAACAGCCTCAAACTTCTGGGCTCACGTGATCCTCCCACTTCGGCCTCCCAAGTAGCTGGGACTACAAATGCATGCCATCATGGCTGGCTAATATTTTATCTTTATTTTTTGGAGAGACAGGGTCTTGTTATATTGCCCAGGTTGGTCTTGAACTCCTGAGCTTATGCAATCCTTCTGCCTCAGCCTCCCAAAGTGTTGAGATTATAGGCATGAGCCACAGTGCCCAGCCCAAATAATTTGTACTCATACATACACACATATGTATATAGTTATACGTGTATGTATATTTGTGTGTGTGTGTGTGTGTGTGTGTGTGTGTGTGTGTAGAGAGAAACAGAAAAGGCTGGGTCTGTATAACTCTGGTATTTATGCACAGCATGGTACTGAACCTATAATGGTACCCAATTAAATATGCATTTATTGCCTAATTGAGATGCTAGTAAATCATGCCATAAATAACATTGGGAAAAAAATGATCCTACCAGATAATAATTACATATACAAGTTCAGTTAACACAAAAAAGTATCAGTGAAATGGTTCCATAAATAATGGTGTCCCTATTGCTGAAAAATCCTTCGTATCACACAACCTAAGTCTTGTATAACATGCATTTCAAAAGAGAAAGGATGTAGAAAACACAGCCCAATCCTCATGATGCTGAAGTTGATAGCATATTGTGCTTTCTACCAGTTTTACAATGGTGAAGCCATAAGGTGTGGATTGCCTATGAAAGTTTTATGTCAGAAAAATGACTCTGGATGGCAGGTAGGGACTGAGGATAAGTCACAATTCAGCTATCTATGAGCATGTAGACTCACAACTCCCAGGAATCTCTTTGCACGAGTTGCTGTCCATGAAGTGGATGGTGCCCAGAAGACGTATTTCTGCTTGTACAAAAAAGGCAGCAATCATAAGGACACAGTAGGGATGGTGTGGGACAGCAACGTTGTCTTTTTTTATACGAGAGACAGTATCTGAGATGTTTAAAGAGAAGAGCCACACAAGATACTAAAAGTACCACTTTTAATAGAGATTATGTCAATACTGCCCAACAGGCTTCTTACATATCCCAGATGACAAGAAGTAAACCAGCAAGATATATATATATATATTTTTCTTTTTGAGACGGAGTCTCGCTCAGTCGCCCAGTCTGGAATGCAATGGTGTGATCTCGGCTCACTACGACCTCCACCTCCTGGGTTCAAGCAATTCTCCTGCCTCAGCCTTTTGAGTAGCTGGGATTACAGACACACACCACCACCCCTGGCTAATTTTTATATTTTCAGTAGAGACAGGGTTTCATCATGTTGTTCAGGCTGGTCTTGAACTCCTGACCTTGTGATCTGCCCACCTCAGCCTCCCAAAGTGCTGGGATTATAGGCGTGAACCACTGCTCCTGGCCAACCAGTAAGATAATTTAAGGATCTCCCATTTGGCATGGTATAGGGACATGCTAGGGTACTGTGAGGCATTCTGCAGAGGTCTGCTAGGACGTTGGTAGGCTAACACCTCAGTAAGCTGTGGTGAGGGAATATCTGCCCAGTAGTAAAGCTCCACAGGAGACATGAGATTTTAGTTTGAGCCCAAGTGAGACACCTGCTAGAGTCTCCCAAAATACTGAGAAGACTGCTAGGAGATGGAGTTTCTATGAACTGGACATCAACATTTGGCTTCTTATGCTTAATAAAATCTCACATTCCTATAACAGACTTGGGATCACTAGCAACCTTTGGATTATAAATATATATTGATTATATGTATCAATATTTCACTTTTCTACCCTATGTAAACTTTCAATTAATTGATAATAGTTAAGGATTAATAAGACAACAATACCACTTTTTTTTTTTTTTCCTGACACCTGTGTCTCACTCATCACCCAGGCTGGAGCGCAGCGGCACAATCATGGGTCACTACAGCCTCAACTTTCCAGGTTCAGGCGATCCCCCCACTTCAGCCTCCCAAGTAGCTGGGGACTGCAGACATGTGCCACCATGCCCTGCACATTTTTGTATTTTTTGTAGAGATGAGGCTTTGCCATGTTGCATACGCTGGTCTTGAACTCCTGGGCTCGAGCGATCCAACTGTCTCATCTTCCCATAGTGCTGAGATTACAGGTTTGAGCCACTATGCCCAGTGCACCACTTTCTTCATTACTGTAGCTTTCCATTAAGTCTGGAAATCACACAGGATTCCTCCTCCCAAATTTTTCTTTTCAATGATATTTTGGCCACTCTAGTTCATTTCCATTTCCATATGAATTTTAGAATACGTTGGACAGTTTTTATTTAAAAAAAAAAAGGCCTGCTGGCCTTTCACAAATTGATTTTCAAATGTTAAGGGATCTTTGCAATCCTAAAAAAAAATCTGCTTATTCTTGATATAGTATCCTTTTCACGTATCAATAGATTTTATTTGCTTGTTGTTTTAGAATTTTCACATAGGTATTCATGAGGAAGACTAGTCTGCAGTTTCGGGGGGTTTTTCTTGTGATTTTTTTTTCCTGGTTTTGGTATTACAGTCATGGTTGCCTCATAGAATGGACTGGGAAACATAGCTTCCTTTTCCATTTTCTGAAAGAAATGTTTTGTAAAGGGAAGATTTTTAACTCCAGATTTAATTTATTTGATATATATCAGGAAATTCAGATGATCTGTTTCTTCTTGAGTGAGCTTTCTTGATCTCTTTCAAGGAATTTACCCATTTTGCCCTTAAACCTTAATATCATGAAATAAGGTTGTTCATATGATTATCTTATTATTCTATTAACACCTTTAGAATTTGTAGTGATGTCTCCTCTTTCTATATTGGTATTGGTCATTTGTATCTTCTCCCTAACTTTACTAAGCCTGGCTAAAGGTGTATTTATTGATTTTATTCATTTTCTCAAAAAACCAGCTTTTAGTTTCAAAGATTTTCTCCAATTTTGGCCTACTACCCATTTTATTGATTTCAACTCTGATCTTTATTATTCCTATCTTCTACTTAACTTAATTCACCTTCTTTTTTTTTTTTTTTTTAAAGACGGAGTCTCGCTCTGTCGCCCGGGCTGGAGTGCAGTGGCCGGATCTCAGCTCACTGCAAGCTCCGCTTCCTGGGTTTACGCCATTCTCCTGCCTTAGCCTCCCGAGTAGCTGGGACTACAGGCGCCCGCCACCTCGCCCGGCTAGTTTTTTGTATTTTTTGGTAGAGACAGGGTTTCACCGTGTTAGCCAGGATGGTCTCAATCTCCTGACCTCGTGATCCGCCCGTCTCGGCCTCCCAAAGTGCTGGGATTACAGGCTTGAGCCACCACGCCCGGCCTTTTTCTATTTTTCTAAGGCAGAAGATAAAGTAAGTGATTTAAGACCTAATATGGATATGTAATGCTATGAATTTCTCTTCAAGCATTGTTTAGTAACACTACACAAAATCTGATATGTCATATGTATATTTTTGTACAGGTCACTGTTTATTTTTATTTCCCTTTAGATTTTCTCTTTGATCCATAAGGTTATTTATTAAAGTGTGGCTTATTTTCCAAGTGTTTAGACATTTTCATTTTCGTTTTATATTTCTGTCATTTACTTCTAGTTTGATGCCACTGTGGTTGGAGAAATAACTTCAAGTATCTTAAATTTCTTGATTAAAAAAATAGTCCAGCCCAGAATAGCTCTTTTATTGGTAATGTTTCCTAATGTAGTTGAAATTAATATGTATCCTGCTATTTTAGGATAGAGGGTTCTATACTCACTAATTAAGGCAAGTTAGTTAATACTACTATTCAGATCTATACATTTAATAATTTTCTAGCTATTTATTCTGTCCATTACTGAGAGACTAGCACTGAAATCTTTGGCTATTTCTCCTTGCAATTCCATCAGTTTTTGTTTCATGTGTTTTAAAGCTGAGGTGCATAAATATTTAATGTCTTCTTGATTAAGTCACCTTTTCCATTATGAAATTACCTTCTTTATCCCTGATGTATTTTTCTCTAGAATGTATTTGTGTGATATAAATATAGTAACTTCAGTATTCTTCAGATACAGAATGATAGCATTCTGTATCTTTATCTTTTTTTAAGGAAAAAAATTACACTTTGTTTAAACATGCAAATATACCACGTGTTTTATATATTGAAAAGATAACACTGACAAAATTAAATCACAAATGAAAAACTGGGAAATCATTTACTGCATATATCATAGATGAATGGTTAATATCTTTAATTAATATACAGGAAAATGTGTTACAAATAATCAGAAATAAATGAACTTGAATTTTAAATAGTCAAAACACATGGACAAAAAAATAACAATGAACATTTATTTATTTCTTTATCTTCTGTCTTTCCTTTTTTTTTTTTTTTTGTTTTTGTTTTTGAGACAAGGTCTTGCTTTCTCCTGAGTGCAGTAATGGAGTGCAGGCTGGAGTACAGTGGTGTGATCACAGCCCAGTGCAGCCTCAGCCTCCCAGGCTCAAGTGATCCTCACACCTCAGCCTCCCAAGTAGCTGGGACTACAGATATGCACCACCGTGCTCAGTTAAATTTTTAAATTTTTTGTAGAGATGGGGCCTTGTCATGTTGTCCAGGTTGGTCTCAAACTCCCGGGCTCAAGGAATCCTCCTGCTTTAGCCTCCCAAAGTGCTGGGATTACAGGTGTGCACTACCATTCATCCTTATTAACATATTTGTGTCTTTATATTTAAAGTGTGTTTCTTATAACACAGCCTATAATTTGATCTTATTTTTATTAACTGACAATCTCTGCCTTTGAACTGAGTATATTTAGAACATTAATATTTAATGTGTTTGATAGAATTAGGTTTAAACCTATAATCTATTGGTTTTTTATTTGTCCCAGCTTTCCCTTTTCCTCTTTTTTCTGTCTTCTTTTGGAGTAATTGAAAATTTTTATTATTCTATTTCCTTTGCTGGCTTATTAGCTATAACTCTGCATTTCATCTTTTTAGTGGAAGCTGTTTACAGGGTTTACAGTAACACTATAAAAGGGAAATCTTTATTTATTTATCTTGCTGATGACACTGGTAACCCATATGTTACATCTTATGAAACTACATCATCTTGTATTATATGATATTGACATTGATATAGTGTGTTTGTATAATTTTATGCCCTTTTATTACATGTCTAAATTTCTGTAACCACCACCACAATCCAGATACACAACTAATTCACTGGAGATTTCTCCTTCATGCTGTATCTTTATAGTTCTACCCATTTTTTTTCTCCCACCATACTGGCAACAACTACCATATCTTTATACTTTTCTCATGGTGAAAGCGTTATGTAAATAAAATCGTAGAGTCTATACTTTTTGAGATTTTAAAATGTCAAAGAGTAAAAACTAATCCATTTAGAAAATTTTTAAAAGAGACTTGAAGAAATATTTTACCAAAGAGGATATATCTTTAAAACTGTCTGTGAATTTGTAATATTTTCAAAATACAAAGTTATAAAGATTTTTGAGATTTTTTTCATTCAATATTATGCCCTTGAGATTCATCCCAGGTGTTATGTATATCGATAGTTCATGAAGTTTTTATTGCTGAATAGTTCACAGTACAGATATCGCATAGTTTCTTTAACCATTCACCTACTGTAGATATTTTAGGTATTTCTAGTTTTTGACTCATAAATAAAACTGCTGACAATAATTGTGTTTAGGTTTCTGGGGTTTTCTGTGAACATTAACTTTCATTTCTCTGGGATAAATGCCCAGAAATGTGATTGTTGACTCATTGGTAAATGTCTATTTATTTTCTTTAAGAAATTACAAAAGTATTTGCCAGAAAAGTTGTGTCATTTGACATTCCCATTATCAATGTATGAGAGACGCACTTTTTATGAATCCTTGTAAACATTTGATATTGTTTCTATCTTAAATTGTATCTGTTCTAACATGTGTGTGATGACATCTTATTATAGTCTTAATCTGCATTTCCCTAACAGCCAGTAATGCCGAATTCTTTCCATGTTCTTAATTTCTTCCATATATCCTCTTTGGTAAAATATTTCTTCAAGTCACTTTTTAAAAATTTTCTAAATGGATTGGTTTTTACTCTTTGACATTTTAAAACTGACAATAATTGTATAAAATTATCACGTCCAACATGATGTTTTGAAAAATGTATACACTGTAGAATGGCTAACTCAAGTTAATTAACATATGCAGAACCACACACACTTATTTTTGTGGTAAAAACATTTCAAATCTACTTTGTTAATGATTTTCAAGGATATAATACAGAACTATTAACTACAGTCACTATGTTGTACAATTGATCTATTGAACTTATTCCTCCTATTTAACTAAAACTTTGTATCCTTTGACAAACATTTCTTTACCCTTCCAGTTTCTGGTAACCACCACTTTACTTCTTTTTGAATTTGTAGATATTAGTCCTTTATTAGATATGAAATTTGCAAATATTTTCTTCCACATTATAGTTTTTCTTTCCAGTATCTTAACAGTATTGTTCAGCGACCACATCTTTAATTTTAATTTATTTTTTTTTAAACTGAGTCTCGCTCTGTTGCCCAGGCTAGAGTGCAGTGGCACAATCTCAGCTCACTGCACCCTCTACCTCCCTGGTTCAAGTGATTCTCCTGCCTCAGCCTCCCAAGTAGCTGGGATTACAGGCACGCATTACCACGCCTGGCTAACTTTTGTATTTTTAGTAAAGACTGGGTTCCGCCATGTTGGCCAGGCTGGTCTCGAACTCCTGACCTCAGGTTATCCACCTGCCTCGGCCTCCCAAAGTGCTGGTATTACAGGAGTGAGTCACCATGTCCAGCCAAATTTTAATGAAGTCTAATTTATCATTTTTTTCTTTTATAGACCCTTGGGGACATGTCACCAAGCTCTAGGTTTGAAAGATATTTTTCCTATAGGATTGCCTGAAAGTTTTATAGTTTTATGTTTTCAATTTAACCTATGATCCATTTTGAGCTAATTTTTATGAGATGTGAAGTTTAGGTCAAGATTTATTAATTATTATTATTATTTTGCCTATGAATAGTCAATTGTTCCAACACCATTGGTGTAAAGACTGTCCTTCCTCCATGAAATTGCTTTTGCATGATTGGCAAAAATCAGTTGATCATAGTTGCCTGGGGCTATTTCCGTGTCTTCTCTTCCCTTCCATTGATTTAGTTATCTACATCTAAGCAAACGCCATGTAGTGAGGATGACTGGAGTTACATAATGTCTTGAAACATGGTAGATTGATTTGTCCCACCTGATTCTTCTTTTTCAAAATCGTGTTAACTATTCTAGTTTCTTTGCTTTTCTGTTCACATTCTGATATAATCTTCTCTATATTTATTTTTAAAAGCTCTGCTGATATTTTGAAATTATTGCATTAAATCTGTGTGTCAATTTGAGCTGAAATGGCATCTTTACAAAGTAGAATCTTTCAATCCATGAAAACACTATGCTTTTCCATCTATTTACATCTTGGCCTTTTTCATCAGCATTTGATAATTTTCAGCATACAAGTCCTGTTAGATGCACACCTAAGGATTTCCCTTTTTTCTGGGTGATTAAAATGGTACTGTATTTTAAGTTGTTTTTATGTGTTTACTGCAAGAAATTTAGAAATTGCTTCTTGCAATGCGATTTCATATCCTGTGACTTTGGTGAGCTAACTTGTTGGTCCACAAAATGTGTGCAGGTTTTACATTTTTGGTGTTTTCTATATAACCATGCAATCCACAAATAAGGATAGTTTTATTTCTTTATTTTAACCTGTATGCCTTTTATTTATATTTCTTGTCTTATTGCACTGTTTAGAAATTCCTTACTATGTTGAATAGAGGTGGTGTCTTGTTCTTATATTTAAGGGGAAATCATTCATTTGTACCATTACACACAATATTACATGTAGGTTTTTTGCACATATCCTTTATCGAGTTAAGGAAACCGCTATCCTTATTTTTTCTGAGAGTTCTGGTTGTGTGTCAATTTTGTCAAATTTTTTCCTGCATCAACTAATGTGAGCATGTGATTTTTCTTCTTTAACCTATCAGTATAGTGAATAACATCAATTGATTTTCAAATACTGAATTAGTGTTGCATTACTGGACTATTCCTCATTAGGTTGGGGTGCATAAATCTTTTTGTATATTGCTAGATTCTATTTAAAAATATTTTAAATAGTGTTAATTCTATACCAGGGATACTGATTTGTAGTTTTCTTGTTTCTTTTGTTACTTTCTTTGTCTGGTTTTGTGATCATAGTGGAATGGCTTCATAAAATAAACTGGAATGTGTACCACCACCTTCTATTTTTAAGACAAAGCCTTTGTCTGTCGGCCAGGCAGGAGTACAGTGGTGCAATCTCGGCTCACTGCAACCTCCGCCTCCTGGGTTCAAGCAATTCTCCTGCCTCAGCCTCCCGAGTAGCTGGCATTACAGGTGCCCACCATCATGCCTAGCTATTTTTGTATTTTTAGTACAGATGGGGTTTCACCATGTTGGCCAGGCTGGTCTCGAACTCCTGACCTCAAGTGACCCACCCACCTCGGCCTCCCAGAGTGCTGACATTATAGGCGTAAGACACCACACCTGGCCCACCTTCTATTTTCTAAAACATATTTTGTAGAATTGGTATTAAATGTTTTAAAAATATAGGTAGAATTCTCCAATGAAGCCATTTAGACCTGGAGATTCCCTTGCTGGGGGCAGGGGGTGGGGGGGGTGTTAAATTATGAATTAAATTTCCTTAATAGTTATAGGGTTATTCAAATTATTGTATATTGGGTGAACTGTAGTTTGTGCTTTTCAAGGGAATTGGTTTAAGTTGTCAAATGCGTAAGTGCAGAGTTGTTCAGAGTAGTCTCCTATTATCCTTTTAATGTCTGCAGGGTCTATAGTAATATTCTCAGCTTCTTTCCTGATATTGTTAATTATTCCCCTCTTTTCTTTTTCTATCATCTTTCCTAGAAGTTTGCCATTTTCTTCTATATTTTTGAAGAACTAGCATTTCTCTATTGTTTTTCTGTTTTCAATTTCATTGACTTTTGCTCCAATTTTTATTATTTCCTCTCTGCTGCTTGCTTTGGGTTTATTTAACTCTTCTTTCCCTGTTTTACTTTGAAGTGGGGGCTTATATTATTGATTTTAGAATTGTCATTTTTAAATTGAAAGCATTTAGGGCTATACATTTCCCTCTAAGGACTGCTTTAGCTGTGTCACACAAATTTTGATACATTGTATGTTTATTTTCATTAAGTTCAATGTCATTTTTAAAATGTATTATGAGACTTCATTTTCAACTCATGGATGACCAAGAATTTTACTGTTTAGCTTCCAAGTGTTTGAGATTTTTTCTGTTCTCTTTATGTTATTAATTTCTAGTTTGATTCTACTGTTGTCAGAGAGCACACTCCAAGATTTCACTGTCTTTACATTTGCTGACATTTATTTTATGGCCTAGGACGTGGTCTCTCAAGGTATATGCTCTATGGGCTCCTTAAAAGAATTTGTATTCTGCTGTTTTGGGGTAAAGTGTTCTGTAATTGTTGATGACGTCCTGTTGGTTGATGGTGGTGAGTTCTCCTCTATCCTTCCTTACATCCTATATAGTCATTCTATAAATTGTTGCAAGATGGATATTTAGGTTTACGATCATAATTGTGGGTTCATATATTTGTTTTTCTTTCCATTATATGTGTTTTTGCTTTACAGATTTTACAGCTCTTTTATTTGATACAAACACATTTAGAATTTCTATACTCTCCTGAGTTCTTACTCTCCTCTCTGGTGCTCTGTCCTCAGAATGACAGGTACCTTGGTCCCTGGACCTCAGTTCCACTTCCTAAATACAGGGAGTACTCCAGGCTTCACCTGAGTTCCCCTCCTCTCCTCATGGAAACTCTTAAGGCAGTGAACTGGGGCAATGAAAGGACTCACCTCCTTTGCTCCTGTCAAGGATCACTGTCCATCTCTGATGTACAGTGTTGTGCAAACCATTATTTCATGCGTTTTGATTATCATGCAGTCATTTAAGATGAGAGGTTAAATCTGGTCATTATTACACCATCTTGACCAGAGGAAGATGTCTGACTTTAATTTTTTTTTAAGAATTACTAGAAAAAAAGACAAGCCCTTTGTGTTTTTGTTTTCTGCTGTAGACACACATGATTATTCCCAGTGGCAATAGTTAGAATTTATTTAGCACTTTTCTCTGGGTCAAGCATTGTGCTAAGGAATGTTAACTTATTATCTTATTTAACAAATGTTTAACTGTAACTTAGGCTTCATGGCTTCCCCCATCTCTAAAATACTATAGTACATTTTGTTTGGGAAAAGACTGCAATGTCCTAAATAAAAGGAGTTAACTAAATGAAATATAAACACTCTTGATACAAGATACCTTTCCTCTTATTAATAAATGGACTATTATTATTATTATTATTTTTTTTTGAGACGGAGTCTCGTTCTGTTGCCCAGGCGCGCAGTGCAGTGGCCAGATCTCAGCTCACTGCAAGCTCCGCCTCCCGGGTTTACGCCATTCTCTTGAGTCAGCCTCCCCAGTAGCTGGGACTACAGGCGCCCGCCACCTCGCCTGGCTAGTTTTTTTGTATTTTTTAGTGGAGACGGGGTTTCACCGTGTTACCCAGGATGGTCTCGATCTCCTGACCTCTTGATCCGCCCATCTTGGCTTCCCAAAGTGCTGGGAGTACAGGCTTGAGGCACCGTGCCCGGCCTGGACTATTATTTAAATCCTGTATATCATTTGTGTACCTAGACATTCATCTAACCTAAGGCTGTGGGACATTCTGAGGAAAAAACCTAGCCTATATTGAACCTGATCAACACTCTTCACTCTTCCCAACTGTATTTATTTGCTCAGCCCCCACATCCAATGAGCCTCAGGCAAGAAAACACATCCTAGAAGCAGAGTCCAGATTTAAAACTGATGTTGAGCAGGAGTGACTTCCAGAAAGTTCATAGGCACTGCACAGTAGCTGTTCTGGCCAGCTGAACTGGACAAGGAGTAACATGTCTGTGCTTTTTAACTTTCGAATATTTGAATTCTATTTTAATACTGTGATGCACGCTTACCTGCAGGCCCAAGATTTCTTCTAGTCTTTACCTGGTAATTTAAACAACAGATAAACCTGATGCACTTTTATACTTCTAAACAAGAAATCTATCAATAACATATAAGGGCAGGGATCATCGCAAGTGGACTTTTGTAGGAAGAAACACGGAGAGATGCAGAAATATCATAATGCTTTATCTATTCAAATTATATTGCGTTATTTTTCTTGACCGTTAGCCGAATATCCCTAATTCTTGCCAATATTCTTTACAGCTTTGCCTCTGTTGTTTCCCCTATCGTAAACCCTATGAAGGCAGGGACTGTCTTAGTATTGATTTTTCAGTGCCCACTGAAGTATCTGACACATGGTAGATTTTCACTGAATACTGCTTAAATGAGGCTCCTCTTTTCAGACAGTTTCCATGTCAGGGATAAGTGGCAAATACAGGGCACACAGGCTGTCGCTTCCCAATGCTAGGTTCACAGCAGACATCACTAATCCATTATGGCACTCCTCCCTGCTAAGTCTATACCTGGGCTCCCAATGAATTACTTCAGACTCCAGGTATCCCACTTTCCAGGGTATCCACATGTGGAATTCACATGTATGAATACAGCATTCCACACATGGTCAGAACCACCACATGCTATACAAATCACAACCTCTCCTTCTAAACTGGTTTTCTCAGTGTGGAGATTCATTAAAGAACTAAAAGTAGAACTACCATTTGATCCAGCAATCCAACTACTGGATATCCACCCAGATGAAAAGATGACATTATTTGAAAAAGATACTTGCATATGCATGGTTTATAGTGGCACAATTCACAATTGCAAAATCGTGGAACGAACTCAAATGCCCATCACTCAATAAGTGGATAAAGAAACTGAGGTATGTATATATTTGATGCAATACCACTTAGCCATAAAAAGGAATGAATTAACATCATTTGTAATGGCCTGGATGAGATTAGAGACTCTTATTCTAAGTGATGCAACTCAGGAACGGAAAACCAAACATGATGTGTTCTCACTGATATGTGGGAGCTAAGCTATGAGGATGCAAAGGCATAAGAATAATACAATGGACTTTGGGGACTTGGGGGGAAAGAGCAGAGGGGAGAGGGATAAAAGACTACAAATACAATGCAGTGATGGATGCACTAAAATCTCACAAATCACCACTAAAGAACTTACTCATGAATCCAAATACCAACTGTACCAAATAACTTACGGAAAAATAAAATTAAAAAATAAAATAAACTGGTTTTCCATGGTAACAACATAGACATAAATTTTATTTATGTCTCCTTGCATGGCTAAAATAATTTGAAACAGATGTTGTGTAATATTGGGTAATTGAGAAAATGTTTGGGTGACCATGCTGAGATTCCTAAATCCCTTTAAAAAAAAAAAAAGTTAATTCACCTGAGCAGCCCAACTAGGGAAGTAAACATAATTATTCCAAAAATTACAGCAAAAGGCAAAAAAACGACAACAAAAACTACCTCATTCTTCAACCATCTGCTTGTTTCCAGAGGTCTCAGGAGGAGGGCCTGTGAATGATGTAACCAATGTTCCAGCTGAAGGATTCACTTCCTCATGTCTGTGTTCTCCACAGTGGGAGAGGAACCACGGCTCACCGCCCACGCCACTCGGGGACTATCGTGGTAGACTCCTGCCTTGGGGCTTCTCACAACCAAGTTTCAGCTTTTAGGGGAAATGCAGCCCCTAGGGATTTGAGAGAGTCTCAGCATGGCTACCCAAACATTTTCTGATCTATCCAATGTTACACAACTTCTGTTTCAAGTTATTTTAGCCATGCAATGGGACATGAGCAAATACAAGTCACGTCCACCAGGCGAGAAATAGTTAAACAGCAAACAGCAGCTACCACTCAAAGGTCTCCGAATAAATAACTGTTGAATACGTATTCTCTGAAGATTTAGTCTCTGACAGGCACTGCAGAGACTAAGATAGAAAAATATCTATCCACTTGCCTATTTACAACCTTCCAACCTTAAAAGGAGAGCCCTGAATAGCAGGTACAAGCTCCCTAGCTGACAGCACTAAGTTACCAGGTTTAGAATTTAAGTAACTCCACCAATATGACCCCACTGGTGAGTGGCTGAGTTGGGTAGCAGCCAAGTGTAATTAACTCCCGAACCATGCCCTTTCCATTAAACCATGTGCATCTAGCAATAAACCACCAGTTTGGTTTTCATTGTTGATGTTGTTGTTGATGTTGTTGTTGTTGTTGTTGTTGTTGTTGAGACAGGGTCTCACTCTGCCACCCAGGAGGGAGTGTATACAGTTGTTTAATCATGGCTCGCTGCAGCCTTGACTTCCCTGGTTCAAGTGATCCCTCCACCTCAGTCTCCCAAGTAGCTGAGAACACAGGCATATGCTGTGCTACCACATCAGGCTAATTTTAAAAAAGAAAAAAAATTATAGAAACACAGTCTCACTATGTTGCCCATGCTGATCTTAAACTCCTGGGCTCAAGCGAGGAAACACATCCTAATAACACATTCTAATAACATTTACCAGGCATCGGGAACTACTGAAAATGACTCATCTTTTCCTTGTTGCGCCTGTTTTGCTTTATGCATCTAGATTTCGTAAGAAATATTTTCCACAAATCTTAAGTACAATTTATATTGTCCCGATTGGATAGGAGTAAGGGGAGGAGGAGAAAAGAGAGAAGAACTGAAGTCTAGTGCTACTTTCCGACTCTTCCCTCACAAATAAGATAAAATCTGTGTAGAATGAGAGGAGAAACTATCACAAAGCAAAGAATGAGGAATAGAGACCTAGTTCCAGAGAGTTTAGGAGAGTAGTTAAGAACACAGTCTTAATTACATGGACTGAACTCCTAGTTGGGCCACTTGTACTTTGGGAGAATTCAAGTAAGTGATTTAACTTCCATGACCCATGTCCTCAGCTGTAATGAGGTGATACCATGACCTTTATCGTGAGGATTAAATGAGATAATCCACATAAAGGAAATGGCTACATAACTGTCAGTGTTCAGTAAATTAGAGCTGTTATGATCAATGATTAGCAATCTTGGGAATTCAAAACTGAGCCCAGAGGATAGTCTTTCTTCCTTCTGAACAAAGAATATACCTCTATACCAACCCTCCCATGCACATTGCTTAACAAAGGGCATTCATAGATATTCAATGGGAGTTGGACAGAGGGGTCAGACATCACACAATTGCAGAGCTGCATGGATGTGGGCTGAAATCAAAAGCACAAAAAAAGTCAAATAAACCTGTTGAACCCTGTGTAATTCTGGCAGATCCCTGTGCAATTGTGGTAATAAGATTGGAACTTCATATCCAGGCAGCTGGGTAGAAGTTCTCTAAAACGACCATGGCAAGAAACATAAGCACGTGTTCAACTGTAATGATGTGCCAGGGACTGAACACTGTGTCCTACAAACTTTGTCTTTATGGCAACCCTTAAAGATAGACAAAGATGCTATTCAGACTGTCTAAGAACTGAAACCCTGTACAGCATAGTGCTGACAATCTGAACCAACACTGGGCATGAGTTCTGGGTGAATGTCAGCTCTGGAGTGAGTTCCTGCTTTCCAGCAGCAAGTCACAGAGATGGGAGTAGAACCCAGCTTTGACAGATTTTAGAGGTCAGAAAATTTTTTTAGGACAGGGTCTCGCTCTTTCACCCAGGCTGGAGTACAGTGGTGTGATCTCAGTTCACTGCAGCTTCAAGCTTCCGGGCTCAAGTGATCTGCTCATCTCAGCCTTCTGAGTAGCTGGGACTACAGGTGCACACCACCACGCCTAGATACTTCCTGTAAGGAGCTCAGGTTTTTAACTACTGCAGGCTACAACCATTATTTATATTTGCTACAAATTAATTATTAAATGGTTCATTATAAAAATATTGACTAGCTTGACCTAGCAAATTCTCCTACTGCCCTTGTAAAACTCACCAAGAAACCTTTATTTAATTTTCAGGAAGGCTCTAGGACTGAGTGGATTCAGTTGACAGGCACAGGCTTTGCTCTGACACATGGATATACAGATCAGTTCAGCATATCTGGATTATGGAAGGATGGAAGGACTACATATATGCCCAAGTCATATTTCTGTTTCTATCACACCGGAGGCCAAATTTCAAAAATGGGAGTTTGCCAGGGTTCTGGCACCTGCTAATAAATAAATAGTGAAGAAGCACTTTCTAATGACATATGGGAGATGAGGGGTTAGCTTTGCTCATTATTCACATTTTGATATTTGTATTCAACAGTGCTTATATTCATACCTTTATGTTTTCAGCATCTTTTTATGTAAGAGGGAGCCCTAGATGTTGACATTTCTTAATAAGTTAATTTTTAAGAAGACTATGTACCTAATCTTTAAAAAATGCCAATAAAGAAATTATAATTCCTTCTGCAAATAAATGTGTAAAAGTAGCTTTTACTTTATTCAGAAATTAGTATTTTCATCATTTGTCATGAAATATCACACATGGATTAACAAACTTTCAGATGCAAATTTGTTGTGAAAAGTTTACATAAGGGCTGTCCAAGGTAAAACAAAAACATGAACAAAAAAACTCCACCTCATTATTTACTCTTTAAAAATGTAGGTGTGCTGCATGTACAGAGGCACTGGCAGAATGTACTAGTTCTCCCGTGGCATAAATCAGGCTTATGTGCTTTAGGCAACAGAGGATGTCAACATTCTATATAAATGCTAAGCATTCACCTTGCTCTTCTCTCCAGTGTCACTGTCCTTTCATTAACACAGAGGGTCCCTGCCTTGCAGACCTACTATGTGCACTAATCGTGGAGGAAAGTCTGCCTATTCAGGATGAAAAGCAATTGCCTGCCACACTAAATCTGTTTCCTAGATTACAATACTAAGCCCATCCCCCTGGAAGAGATACTCAATGAACCAGGTGACTTCACCATCCTTAGTCAACTCCCCAGTGCAGGTGCAGTGCAGGTGCCCGGGCCAGGGAGGTCACCTGCCTCGGAAAAGCTGATTCCTAGCAAGGAATGCTGCATCTGTCAGAGACTCGCTCTTTTGTGAGAATCTGAACTGGAGCCTGGGGCCAAGACAGTGAATTCTGGAGCTGGAATTTCCTTGTGGATTCTTGGCCAAATCTAACACCACTGTAATCCAGTTACATGCCAGCTGAGGCTGCAGAGAAGCAGAAACTGTGAGTAAGCAGGGGAAGCCAGTTTTTGGAAAGGAAGAGGGATCAAGATGCTTAGGGGGAAGAGACCAGAAACTATGCAGAAGAATCAGATGCAAAGGGAAGACCGAAAGAGAAACGGAAGAAAGGTTAAAAGAGAGGTAGATCTCAAGCCGTAGCTTGAGTCATTCCAATACAGTTCCCGGAATTTACCTAGATCCTTTAAAAAAACTTTCCCTTTTGATTCAAATTTGGTTTTAGTAGGCTCAGCTAATTTCATACATTACTCCTAGATGTCAGATTTTAACTGTCTGTGCAAGAAAACATAGGCATAGGAACACAAGGATACTTTGTTTGTTTGGATTGCCCTAGAGGCAGACAATGAGCCAAGGATTTCAGAACAAGTTGTTCATTTTAGAAGGTAGGAAATAGCAATGGGGAAGGGAGAAATGGAGAAATCAGCACAGGGAAGAAAAAAGCATCATTTAATAAAGGATGAACTAAGAAGCCAGATACATAATGTGCCTAGTCATGTGGGAAAACTTTCAAAACATGTGCCTCAGCATTATCCTACCCATGGGGTGAGGGAGCTGGGGTATTTACACTCCAGCTCCCAGGAGCCATTGGTTGAGGGCTGTTCCCTGGAGTCTTCATTGCCTCACAATTCTCGTCTCCTATTGTGCATGGGCAAAGCAACTTCCATAAACCTGGGAAGTACTTTCAAACACAGATGCTTGCAGCTAGAAGTCTGCAAGAGCACAAAAAAGATGGCAAACCCAGAGGATGAAGGAGAGAGAGTAGCAGTGTGCTACGACAGATAAGATGTGCGGTCACTGATCCCCTGTGTCTAAAGTATAGTCATGCCCTATATATCAACGATCCACAATGATATATGATCAGTATCTGCCTATGCTTGCGGCAATATTTTTGTGTCCCTTTTAGTTGTGCAGAACTCCACTTCCCACCTCATCTTACCATTTCCCATTAGCCTTCAGCATTTGGATTTAGTTCCTGTAGGATCTGATCTGTATCTTCCCTGTATTCTTGCCCTTTCAATAATTCTAGCTGTCCTCAGCAGTTCCTCTGTATTCATCTTCTAATTCATGGTTTCCAAGGGAAGAATATAACCAGTTTTCCAAAGGAAAAGGATATTCCTGAGGTACGAATTTATAATCTGGCTTCTGATCTGGGTTGCAAGACATAACCTCTCTTTTGTTATCTCTAACATCAATGATACCAACAAAAGTAGTGTTTCCTCATTCCTGGTTCTTGGATCATTGTGGAGTTAGCTGGGAGCCTGTCAAAGATAGAAATCTCCACACCCCATACGTGGGAATTCTAATTCAAGGAGGCAGGTTGGGGTCTGGGAATCTTTAGTAAAGTCCACTTGTGGCTCTGCTCCTCAGCCACATATGAGAAACTCCTAGTAAATGAAATCTAAGCCATCTTCCAACTCTACAATTCATAATCCACTAAATAATCAGTTTTGTCTGTTTACCCCTAGCAGTGACCTTAAAAATGGTTTAGATAGTGGCATTTCATCTAAGAGTTATAACTTCATCATGATTGAAGATTTTCCACAAAATGACCAGTCTTCACATTAAACAATGATATCACTATCACCTCTGAATCCAATCCCTTTTTCAGGCTGTAGATAGAGGGATACATAGAGAGAGAGAGAGAGAGATACAGAGACATAGATTGACAGATTAGATAGACAAGTAGATAGATGGATAGATTAGACAGGTAATTAGACAGATGGACAGATAATTAGATAGATTGATACATTAGATACAGATGAGATAGATGATATACACAGATGATAGAGACAGAGAAATTCCACGTGCTCACTGCTTACTATATGATGTATTTCTTATTCTACATTGGGCACAAACGAGATTCAAGGGGTTCTCACCATTGCTACCCCCATCCTTAGGGCTTTACACTGGTGTACAATTCTACCATCTCCCTAGATGAACCATTTATATTTGTTCAGACTTTGTTCCAAAGTCCCCTCCTCTTCTCCAGATGGATAAAGAGTTATAATTATTGAAGGCTTCTTTTAGGGAAGCAAATACTGAAGTCAAAGGAAGCAGGAATTGCAGAGGTGGAGAGATGTCTTTCTAACAGGCAGCCCAGGAATATATAAAGAGCATCAAGTTTATCTCCACGATTATTTCCAAGCTCTCCAAATTACTTCCTAGACAAAAATGTTCAACAAGTAGAGTCATTTGTTGGCATTAGGATCTGAATTTTTAATAAGCCATTCTCTCTTCTCGGAATCAGGCATCCTGTACAAGTTTTACATGTTGTACCTCCCAGGCCATTATCCTTTCTAAGTGGCTTTCTTCCAAACTTCATTTGTCCCATGATACTTCAGCATTTACCAGGAGAAGTATCTCTGCCTTGTAGACACTAGAAACAAACTCATCCTAACCTAACACAGAGCATGCCTTTAAACCCGACTCCCAAGTAAGGTAGAATTCTGCTTTCGTACGTCACTCTGCCTTCCGACAAACTAATCCCGAGGTCATAGATTAAGGGTTGCAAGTCTAAAGTGAGAACAGAATGAGATACTTTCTATACACAGCCAAGAACCCTTTAGAAGCCCATTTCCCTCTAGGGTTTTGATAATATTCCCAGAGGCAGAAGTATTAGGCTTTCCAAGCAGCTGCATATAAACATCTTCTTTGTTTCTATGTCTAAATTGGCACTTTAAAACTTTTTAATGGATTGGTGGGAAGGCTCCCACAATACTATCTTCCTCACCTTTTAGCCATCAGAACACCTATAAGACGGTAGAAGATAACAGATACTTGATAAACAATTTTATTAATGAGTCAGTAAATGACTGAATTATATTTACCTTGGTTCTCTATGCTATATACTAGAATCAGCTGAGGAGCTTTTAAAAAAAAAATCTTGATCCTCAGGCCCCAATCTCAAATAAATTAAATCAGAATCTCTGGGGTCTGGTGACCCCAATTATATACATGTAATTATATATATCGCCCAGGTAAGTCTACTTTGGAAAGATAGATGAAAACTAAAAAGAAAAGATCAGCAAAATCATATAAAGAACGAAACTCCTTAGTTTGGTATTTCCACTTCAACAGAAGCTATTCACTTCTGAGGCCACTGGGAATATGTGAGAAACAGGATCAAATGAATTATTTAAAGTTATCCCCATATGCTTTGTTGACTGTATTAACAGAAATGAATGCTGCGAAAGTGACACTACTTAGACTAAACGTGTGTGTATGTCTACACATATACGTGTGTGTATGTATGCATATGTATATATGCACTATATATATATCATTATCTGAAAATTCATCAGTTCTTCTTTCACCACTGTTTTGAATGTTACATGAATTAGATTAACTATTCCGATTATGCAGATAAATTTAGTGTAATGACCTACAATTAGTTTAATGGCTTTGAAATTCAGAAGGTAAGAAGACACCGTGTTTCTTCTATTGAGCATTAAATATAAAATGCCTCTGATCGACTGTCATGAAAACCCAATTTTATTGCTATTTGAATTATTCAGAATCAATATCCAACATTAGCCAGCTTGGGGCAGCTCAAATATGAGGCAGCTTCTGAAAGCAGTGCTTCCCTATATTGAGTAATTGTGCTTTGTGTGGGGGATAATGAGCTGTTTGTTACATGTCACCACTTCAGATGCATTGAGAATTAACAACTTTATCTTCCCTTTATATTATGTAATAAAAGGGATTACTTCATAGAGATGAACAATTTCCAAGGTTATGAAACATTCAAAATACAGTTGGGCTCAAGGAATAGCCTCTTCTACAAGAAGAAACAAAGGACAAGACATTGGATTTTAACTGTTTACACGAGAGAAATTTGCTCAACTTACGTTTTTCACTATTTGATAAGTAAATTGCAACCTTGTATTTCCCCAAGCTGAAAACTGCTTAAAGGCATAAATACCACAATATAGCAGTCCTGCAGAAGCTTCACTTAAGGTGATACAGTGACTGTAAGAAGTGACATTGCTTGAAGTAATTTTCCAAAAAGCATAATGAATGGATATAAAACCAAAAGTCAAAACTAATGATAAAATATTAGCCATTTATTGATGTTCACTTTGTGGCTGGCTCTATGCTAAAATTCTGACTGCAATAAGTCACTTAGATCTCAAAACAAAACTGTGAGGATGGAAATATTACAATTTCTTCAATTTACAGATGAGGAACTTAAAGAGACCAAAAGAATTTTCTTCCCTTCATCTCTATGTGTATGTGGTAGAACTATGATTCCAAAACAGGCTGTATGATTTCAAAATGGAATCAGGTAAATACCGGACTATACGTTAATCCCACTAACATGCCCAAGAAGGAGGAACAGAGAAACAAAGTCAAATGCCCTGGAAAACATTAAAGACCTCAAATGCCTGTCAAAAAAATACTGGATAAATTCCACTGAACTCAGCGACGTACTTCATAGAGAAACTCACACGTGTCAGCCTGTTTGACAGGTGTATCAGGGACATTTATAAGTAGACACATTCCTCATTCCTACCTTAAGGAAGGAGGAGGTAGAAGACCCTATCCCAAATTCATACTGAAACCCAGTATGGCAATAAAACTCCACTCAAGCATAGGTCCCAAGAGCTGTTTGTACGGTTCCCTGTTCCCTCATTAAAGTTCTGGCTCAGGCTAATAAATCAGTGTACAATTTGCATATAATCCAGTTTGTGCCCTGTGCTTCATCTGGTGTAGGTGGAAGCAGCAGGGAGATATGAAGGAAAAAAGAAAAACAACCAGTAACAATTGTAAAATGAAGACTAATGAGAACCTGGATACTTAAGAAAATATTCTTTAGATAGTTTCTATTAGGTTGATGCAAAAGTAATTGCGTTTTTTTGTTGTTTGTTTGTTTGGTTTTGGTCCTGAAAGAAATGGCAAAAAAATGCAATTAATTTTGTGTTAACCTATTATTACCTTTTAGAAGTGACCAGAAATGTCCAGTCTGCAGGTTGGAGGATTGTCAGAATTGCAGGAGCATGAGTCTCACCTCTTCTTTCTGTGGCATTGTGATTTTTGAAGGCAAATGTATACAC
>NW_012119043.1:3121698-3136434 GCF_000951035.1 Colobus angolensis palliatus | reverse complement strand
CAGTCTGCAGGTTGGAGGATTGTCAGAATTGCAGGAGCATGAGTCTCACCTCTTCTTAGGCTGCTAGGTCTTTGCGCCTAACTCACCCAAGGGACAGCAAGCTGCTGGATGAGTGTATGTGTGTGTGTGTGTTATGTGTGTGCATGTTTGTGTGTGTGTGTGTGTGTGTGTGTGTGTTCAGTCCAAATACCTGAAAGTCATGAGGAACTCTCATTGTATGTCATTATTTCTCTGGGTCTGGACTGCCTCCCAGTCTCCGCGTAGCACACAGACTGTGCCATTAGAAAGTGTTAATTGTGTCCTGAACGCGTCCTTTATTTCCCTCCTCAGCCATTTATAGCACAGCCAATAATAATTCCCAAGCCACCCCCAAATCATCCCACAGAGAGAACTTGGTGTTCCTTAAAACTAGCCAGATATATTAGGTACCCTGGTAGGGAACATAGCAATTACGTAAGTTAATGATATTCAAAGATACAAGTTTTAAGAAGCAGCAGTCACTGCAGAAGGAAGGGAAAATGCACAGGCAGGCCCAGGGGTCCAGTCCAGATGCTGATCAGCAAGCTTGTTCTCTGGGCAGGCACACCTGTTTGAAATCATGGTGTTTGCTGACGCGGTGGAATATGACCAGGAAAGCAGCTATGTACATTAAAGGCATCCTTCCCTCGTCTCATTTTTTACAAGAACCTGAACATGTCCCGGCAGGGTACTTTGATTTCAGTTTATCTAGTGCTAGTTCCACCTTCACCTACTTGGGAACGGGAAGAGCTAAAACAGATCTTAAGACAAGTCGTGATTGTATCGCCTTTGCAAAGTTAAAAAAAAAGAAAAAGATAGCCTTTTATTTTTATTTGTGTTTTCTTTTTTGGCAAATGCAAAAATTTGCTTTTGCCTCTTCACAGGTAGTAATGTGAAAGCACACTACTTAAAAACCTAATGGGAGTGTTACAAAAAACCAGAGTCACAATGAATTCAAAAACTTCCCTTACTGGGGTAGGGGGTAGGAAACAGTGGTATTCTAGAGCAAACGGGTGAGATCTTGCTATGCATGAAACGCAGGATCCATTTTTAATAACAGTAAAAAAGGAAATTTACTGCCCCCTCCTGGCTCTGTGTAACAAAGTTCTCTCATATTTAACGCTGAATAACATAATTACGTAGGAGTCAACACCGAACAAATCTCAGTTCCTCTCTCTTTGCCGAGAGAGAGCAAGTGTGATTTGCAATGCTGAAAGGATAATGAAAGGGCCAGTGTTATTATTTAACATAAAAAATAGATTTCCTGGTTTCCCTCAAGTGTTTATCATTGGATACAGGGAACAATATCAAACTGAATTACCAAGTATCATCTCTGATAAATCAAATGAGAAACACTGCTGGAAAAAAGGCAAACAGTATTGTACAACCCAATGCTTGAAGAGCACACACAGCCCCAGAAAATGGCTTAAAATGATAGAATTTTCAACATTTTTGGTTCATTTATAGAAAAGGAAAACAGAGGGAAATCTACCCTGAATATGGAGTTTTAGAAGAACTAATCTCAACTCTTTTTTTTAAAGTGAAAGCAAATTTATTAAGAAATTAAAAGGAATAAAGAATGACTACTCCATAGGCATAGCAGCCCCAAGAGCTGACGGTTGGCTATTTTTATGGTTATTTCTTGAGTATATGCTAAACGGGGTGGATTATTTCTGAGTTTTCCAGGAAAAGGGTGGGCAATTTCCAAAACTGAGGGTTCATCCCCTGAGGCTGAGACCCACTGTATTCCCAGTAGGCTGGGCATTGTGAGTCACAGGATGAGAGAGATGGTCGGCACCAGGTACAGGTCACAAAGACCTCGTTGGTAAAAAGATGCCATGAAAAGCTACCCAAGGTCGGGCGTGGTGGCTCACGCCTGTAATCCCAGCACTTTTGGAGGCCGAGACGGGCGGATCACGAGGTCAGGAGACCGAGACCATCCTGGCTAACACGGTGAAACCCCGTCTCTACTAAAAAAATACAAAAAAAACTAGCCGGGCGAGGTGGCGGGTACCTGTAGTCCCAGCTACTCGGGAGGCTGAGGCAGGAGAACGGCGTAAACCCGGGAGGTGGAGCTTGCAGTGAGCTGAGATCCGGCCACTGCACTCCAGCTTGGGTGACAGAGTGAGACTCCGTCTCAAAAAAAAAAAAGAAAAAAAAAAGCTAGCCACAACCCACCAAAACCAAGAGGGCAACAAAAGTCACCTCTGGCTGTGCTCACTACTCATTATACACTAACTGTAATGCATCTGCATGGCAAAACACACTCCCACTAGTGCCATGACCATTTACAAATGCTACAGCAATGTCAGGAAGTGACCCTACATGGGTTTGGGGGAGGGAGAGTGTTAGGAAAAATAACTAATGCATACCTAGGTGATGGGTTGATAGGTGAAGCAAATCACAATGGTATACATTTACCTACGTAACAAACCTGCAGATCCTGCACATGTACCCCAGAACTTAAAACTAATTAAAATTTTTAAAAAATGTTACCCTATATGGTCTAATTTCAACTCTTAAATGTTGACTTTGAGGCTGTCTTAATCTATTCAGGCTGCTATAACAAAATTTCACAGACTAGGTGGCTTCTAAATAACAGAAATGTATTTTCTTACCATTCTGGAGGCTGGGAAGTCCAAGATCAAGGTGCTGGTAGTTTTGGTGTCTGGTGAGGGCCTGCTTCCTGGTCCATAGAAGATGCCAGCCAGGCGCAGTGGCCTACACCTGTAATCTCAGCACTTTGGGAGGCTGAGGCGGGTGGATCGCCTGAAGTCAGGAGTTCAAGACCAGCCTGGCCAACATGGTAAAATCCTGTCTCTACTAAAAATATAAAAATTTGCTGGGCATGGTGGTGTGTACCTGTAATCCCACCTACTGGGGAGGCTGAGGCAAGAGAACTGCCTGAAGCCGGGAGGCGGAGGTTACAGTGAGCCGAGATCACACCACTGCACTCCCAGCCTGGGTGACAAGAGTGAAACTCCATCTCAAAAAGCAAACAAACAAACCAACAGACAAACGGAAGATGCCTTCTCACTGTCCTCATATCAGGACAAGGCAAGAAGGTCTCTGAGGCTTCTTTTATAAGGGCACTAATCCCATTCATGAAGTCCCTGCCACCATGACCTCATCACCTCCTAATACTATCATCTGGAGTAAAATATTTTAACATATAAATGTTCAGGGTACACAAATATTCAGACCATAGCAGAGGCAAATATCTACTTCTCCCAAATGGTTAAGTGAAAATCACACTTGCCCTCAGCGATGGGACAAGGTGGAGGCCACTTCCAACTTCCCAGTTTGCTGATGGACCATGACTGGCTGAACGTTCTGTATTTGGCCAGGGTGTGGAGTTGGGAACAATGGTGAGGACCCAGCGCAGGACACACAGGTCAGCAAGCTAAGATTCTGAGTACATGGTTGGAAGACTCTCCAGAAGTCTAGGTGACCCTCATCACCAGGTTCCTATCTAACTGCAAAATATATATATATCTTCACATGAGACAGAGGCAGCTTTCTGTAAGTAATTCCTTGTTTTCAAAATGAAACTATTGGCTCCTCAAAAATACTAATATATGTACATAGTAAAATTAAAATACAGATCACAACATACAACAGTGCTCACTCAAGACATCCCCTACTGCTGTTCACTTCTCCAGAGGAAACCAATGATTTGTGTTAGAACCTTCCAGAAATGTAATGCACATACAAACACAATCTGTAATTGTATTGCTTTGGCTACCCACATCGAAACCTATAATATATAACATTCTGCCCTTTTGAGTGTTCACCAATAATGTATCTTTGAGATAACTCCATAGTGGTATCTCCAAGTTTTTACCTTTTTAACCCACAGTTGCATGCTGTACTCAATGTTATAACCTGCCTATACTCAATGAATCCTCACAACCACTCTGACACAGTAGGTGCCTATATTAAATCATTGTCCAGGTAAGAAACATGAGGAAACTGCTTGCCCAAAGCCACACAGTATTAGCGGGACAGCCACAAGGTAAACCCCAATGCCCACGCTTTTATCCACTATATTACACTGCCTTCCTAAATATTAGCTACTACCGAATTTTACAGAGCATTAGCAACCAAGACAAATGGGTTGTGAAAACTCTCGTGTCCACATCACCACTCATGGGACATTGCCCATCCCCTCCCCAAAGGCTTGGCAGCTCTCCGGTCCTTTCCGCTTAGCTCTCATGGGACCTACTTAGGGGGTGACTAATAAAGTGTCAAATACCAGCACTTGCAGAACTCCTGTCTTGCCTAGAAGCAGAGGGCCCCCTCATCCCCAACCACAGATATTCACTCTACCCCACGGGGGGCCAGACCAGGCACAGATGTCAGTGTGCTAAAGCTACATTTGGATTTCTTACTGATAAATATTGCAGCCCATGTACCCATCTGGCCGCTGAGATAAATAATGTAAAAATGAAGATATGGCTACATAATTCATGTAGTATTGATGAACAGGGCCCTTAATTCAGACTGCTCCCACAAATCATTTAATTATGGGTTGTACAACTGCAAGAGAGACACAGAATTTTAGCCATATTTAAATGGTTACCAGTTGCATATTTTCAAGTACACAAAACAGAAACTTAAGGATCTCTTGATTATTCTATAGAAGTCTGTAAGTTCTCATTCATATCACACAAACATGGTACTGAGTATACTAAAACTACTTGTTAGGGCAAAATGCCATGTATTTATCTACATGGTAAATATTCCATCAGTGCAATATGCCACTTTCATCAGAAAGGAGTGGATGGAAGAGAATGAGACATTTCCAGCTGCTCTGCAAATAACATACTTCCTAAGGACATGGCCAAGATTACTTAGAGCGACCTCCTCACACCTGTTATAAACGCTGCTGCCAAAACTAACAAGCAAACAAAAACAGAAAATAACGAAAGTTGGCGAGGCTGTGGAGAAATGGAAATGCTTAGGCACTGTGGGTAGAAATGCAAAACGGTTTAGCCTTTTGGAAAACACAATAGTGGTTCCTCCAAAACTTACAACTAGAAATACCACATGATCTGGTAATTCCATTTTTGGGTATCTACCCACAGGAATGGAAAGCAGAGTCCCAGAGAGATATCTGTGCAACTGTGCTTATAGTAGTATTATTCATAATAGCCAAAAGAGAAAAGCAAACCAAGTGTTCATCAATAGATAAATAGGAGGAAATACTGTTTAACCCTAAATAGGAAGGAAATTCTGACACATGCTGTAATATAGATGAACTTTAGGACAGGGCGAGGGAGCAGGAATGGATTTGGCCTTGAGCAGGGATGTGGAAATGTGGAGGCCAGGTGAGGTCTCGTTATTTTGGGGGGATAATATGGGTTGCTGGGGGGTGCTTATAGGCCTGTGAATGTGATTCCTGAAATGATTGGGAATTTCCATGCCCAAACGGAAGCAGCTGCAGGGCCAATGGTTGGGTCAAAAAATAAACTAATTAATTAAATAAATTAATTAATTAAATAAGACAGTCACAAAAAAACAAATACTGTGTGATTCTACTTATGTATGAGGTACCTAGAATAGGAACATTCACAAAGACAGAAAGTGGAATGGTGGTTGCCAGGAGCTGGAGGGTGGGAAGGATGGAGAGCTGTTATTTAACAAACATAAAGTTTCATCTTGCAAGATGAAAAAGTTCTGGAGACTGGTTATACAAAAACGAATGCATTTAACATTACAGAATGGTATACTTAAATTTGGTTAACACAGTTTGTTGTTGTTGTCATTGTTGTTTTTTTTTTTAGACGGAGTCTCGCTCTGTCACCCAGGCTGGAGTAAAGTGGCACAATCTCAGCTTACTGTAACCTCTGCCTCCTGTGTTCAAGTGATTCCCTTGTGTCAGCCTCCCTAGTAGCTGGGATTACAGGTCCCCGCCACCATGCCCAGCTAATTTTTGTACTTTTAGTACAGACAGGGTTTCACCATGTTGGCCAGACTGGTCTCAAACTCCTGACCTCAGGTGATCCACCCGCGTTGGCCTTTCAAAGTACTGGGATTATAGAAGTGAGCCACAGCACCCGGCCAACATGATATCTTTTATGTTACGTGTACTTTACCACAATTACATTTGAAAAAAAAAATGTTACATAAAGCAAACACTGAGGTATCAGAAGAGGCGGTGTTCTACTGTTCATTGTGCACAGACTATGCCTGACCACCAGGATAAAAGATCCAGATACATGACCTCATCTTAGCCCTCATGATCCTTATGTTAAGTAGGAACTAATATTGTCCCAATATTAATGTACTTGGAGCTTCGAAACCAATTAACGTCATGGTAGCATCATGTCAAGGTAAAATGGATGGATTCTGCAAAGAGAGGGAATGAATCATGGTTCTGATAATCACTTATGGGATAAACTTCAGCACCATCCTTAATCCTTCACGAATACCTACCTTATCTCCTATTTGAAGACTAAAATGGGTGACACACTCAGGAATGAAGCTCATGTTTCCAACCATTCACGTGTGAACCCCCCACCCTGGTCTCGCTAGCTCTTCCTGACACGTCTCCTTCTCACCAACTATTCTCCTGACACATCTTCTTCTCACCAACTATTCTCTAGCAGCACCCCTCTCACTTCTGTTTCTCCAACATACCATGCTCCTTCCAGCTCAGGGCCTCTGCTCTTGCTCTTCCTCCTGACTGTAACACCCTTTCCTGAATTATCCCTGGCAGGCCCCTCTTCAACACGGAGGTCTTGTATGAATCCGGTCTTGCACTGTTATAAAGATTTACCGAGAGTGGGTAATTTATAAAGAAAGAGATTTACGTGGTTCACAGTTTTGCAGGCTGTACAGGTAGCATGGCTGGAAAGACTCAAGAAACGTTCAATAGGGCAGAAGGCAAAAGGGAAGCTGGCAAGTCTCACGCAGCAGAAACAGGAGAAAAAGAGCGAAGGGGGAAATAATACACACTTTTTTTTTTTCTTGAACATTCAACAGTATTTCATTAAGTATCCAAGGTGACTAAATCCTTACCCTGTGTCAGATATTTTGCTAAGCATGCACTTTACTAACATGTTGTCATTTATTTATTTTATTTTTTTGAGACGGAGTCTCACACTGTTGACCGGGCTGGAGTGCAGTGGCATGATCTTGGCTCACAGCAACCTCTGCCTCCCAGGTTCAAACGATTCTCCTGCCTCAGCCTCCCGAGTAGCTGAGATTACAGGTGCCTGCCACCACCCCCAGCTAATTTCTTGTATTTTTAGTAGACATGGGGTTTCACCATGTTGGCCAGGCTGATCTCGAACCCCAACCTCAGGTGATCCACCCGCCTAAGCTTCCCAAAGTGCTGAGATTACAGGTGTGAGCCACCGTGCCTGGCCTACATTATGCCATTTAATATGCACAATAACCAGAAGAATTTGGTACTTTAAAAAACCATCATTTTGGCCGGGTGTGGTGGCTCATGCCTGTAATCCCAGCACTTTGGGTGGCTGAAGCAGGCAGATCACGAGGTCAGGAGATTGAGACCATCCTGGCTAACATGCTAAAATCCTGTCTCTACTAAAAATACAAAAAAAAAAAAATTAGCCAGGCATGGTGGCGGGCACCTGTAGTCCCAGCCACTCAGGAGGCTGAGGCAGGAGAATGGCATGAATCCGGGAGGCAGAGCTTGCAGTGAGCCGAGATCCTGCCACTGCACTCCACCCTGGGCGACAGAGTGAGACTCCATCTCAAAAACAAAACAAAACAAAACAAACAAACAAACAAAAAAACCCCATCATTTTGAAGATGAGGAAACTATGCTTTAAAACTTTTAAATTACTAGTCATAGTTACTTTAAATTTATTCCCTGATGATTTTAACACTGGGGTCTTTTCTGAGTTTAACTGATGTGATTCCTTTGTCTAAATGGGTTATTTTTTCCTGTTTTAATATTGAATCCTAGACATGAAGGAAAGTAGTCAAGATTGAAGTAAAGTAAATAGTATTTTTGCACAGCAATATGTGCATCTCAGCCAGGCACTATGGTTCATGCTTATAATCCAACCACTTTGGGAGATCAAGGCAAGTAAATCCCTTGAGCCCAGGAGTTCGAGACCAGCCTGTGCAACATGGCAAAGTCTCATCTCTACAAAAAAATACAAAAGTTAGCCAGACACATTGAAATACACCTAGAGTCCCGGTTACTTGGGAAGCTGAGGTGGGAGTATAGTTTGAGCCCATGTGGTTGAGGCTGCAGTGAGCTGAGATGGTGCCACTGCACTCCAGCCTAGGCAACAGAACAAGACCCTGTCTCAAAAAAGTAAAAAATAAAAAAAAACCCAAAAAGATAAAGGAAAAAAGAAAGAAACATGCACGTCTCTTCTGCTAGTGTGTTCATGTGGAGACTGGAGTCAACCTACTTGTTAGTTTAGCTCATTTGGGATTTTCTTGTTACTATGGTTACCTTCAGTGAGTGGTATACACTCTTAAACAACCAGATCTTGTGAGACCTCACTCACGGTTACAAGAACAGCAAGGGGGAAGTCCATTCCCATGATCCAATTGCCTCCCACCAGGCTCCTCCTCCAATATTGGGGATTACAATTCAACATGAGATCTGGGCAGGGATACAAATTCAAACCACGTCAGGTCTCCATTCAAATGTTGCCTCCTTAAAGGTGGTTTCACTTTGGAACTAATTGTTCTCAAGACTGTCCAACCATGAACCCCTATCACCATCATCAATTACTCTTACTTGCATTACCTTGTGGATTTCCCTACATCACTTTTCAAAACTTGTAATTATCTTTTTCAGTTATAGAGTTACTTCCTTATCATCTGTGTCTCCCACTAAAATATACAAGTTTTAATGTATTTACTAAAGACAAGGACACGTCCATTCCATTCACCACTCCAACCCCAGCACATGGAATAGTGCCAACATACCTACCATATGGAAAAGACCAATATATAAACATTAATTGCTGTTATTATTTCATATTGTGAGTTTCTACTGATGAGACAACGGAAGCAAAAGATGGTGATGTCTTTGCAAGGAACTCAGTGATCAGGTCTTCTGTAAAAAAATACCTACCAGCTTGGATAAGAAGTAACCACTGGCTCTAAAATTAGACAAAGAAATGCACCTGTTCATATGTTCAACGCCAGATTTGCTCGAGGCAAGGGCTATCCCACCAAACACCGTCTGGGTAAATAACAAGAAGGCCTGAAGTACCCAATATTTTCTGCTGGGTCCACGTTGAGAATTGCAGCCCCCAAACACATACTAATGACACATCCCTGGTACCGCAGCATTATCAATAACCAAACAATGTGACTGGCGCTTTCAACTGGTTTATCACTTGTCAGCTCTGAAGAGACACTTGCTGAGCTGACAGAGAGAGTTGAACCAGGATGTGACATGTAAAAAAATCACTATATTTCTGGGTAAAAAAAAAAAAAAAATGACTTCGGCATCTCAGGCTCACAGGCTATCTTAGTTCATCAGGTTGACTATGCACAACTTTTAGTTGTTAAATCTCTGCTTCTAAACCTGCAAGTTTGGAATTTTTGAGTTTAACATAACAAGTGCCAAAACATGTCATGCAGGTCTGCCATTCTGCTCTCATATTTCTTACGCTGTCGTAGAAAAGACTCTGTGGGAAGATGCACCGTTCAGTAATACATCTTGAAATATCTTATGCGCAAAAAAGGGGAGATTTATCACAAAACTGAAAAGTTCAAGGCTTCTGGCTCAATTAGATGCAAGTACTGACACTCAAATAATGTCAGAAATGGATATCTTTTTTTAACATTTTGCTTTGCATTCACACTGGCTTTCCCCACCATCTTAGTCGGGTTGCTGTAACAGAATACCAGAGACTGCGCAGCTTAAACAACACACATTTATTTCTCACAGTTCTGGAGTCTGGGAAGCCCAGGATCAAGGCACTGATGGATTGATGTGTGGGGAGGGAATTCTCGGTTTGCACATGGCAGCCTTCTCACTGTATGTGGGGAAAAAGAGAGGTCAGCCTGTTACTGTGTTATTATAGATAGAAGTAAGTTTAAGAGACTCCATTTGGCTCTGTATTTGAGATGCTGTTAATCTGTGACTCTACCCCCAATCTTGTCCTTGTTAGAAACATCGCTGTGTTAATTAAGGTTGAAAGGATTTTGGGCTGTAAGGAATGTGCTTTGTTAGCCAAATGTTTAAAGCCTGCTTGTGGTTGAAGGTCAGTACCACTCCCTTAAATCTCAGTAAAAGAAAAACATCTGTCTCCTGCCCATCCCTGGGAAAATGTAACATTTCTGTGTATCTGTATGCCTTACTGCTGAATTACTCCCTTATCTTTTTGGTAATAAATACTGAGGGAACTCAGAGACCGATGCCAGTGTGGGTCCTCTGGAAGCACAGCACTGGCCCCCTGGGGCCTCGCTTTTCTTTCTCTATACTTTGTCTCTGTGTCTTTATTTCTTTTCTCAAGTCTCTCGTTCCACCTAGTGAGAAGCACCCACAGGTGTGGAGGGGCAGGCCACCCCTTCAACTGTATCCTCACATGGTTGAGAGAAAAGACAGAAAGCAAGCTCTTCTGTCTCTTCTTATAAGGGCACTAATCCCATTTGTGAAGGCTCCACCCTAGTGATCTAATTAGTTCCCAAAGACTCCACCTCCTAATATCATCACATTGAGAGTTAGGATTTCCATGTATGGATTTTGGAAGGATACAAACATTCAGTTTATAACACTCACATAATGTCAACATGACCATCAGCTATCTCAGACTTATATCCTTTAGTTTCACAACCCCAGGGGAAAAAGAAATCCCTTCCCAGCACAAGTCTAACTGGATAGAATTGGGTTACATGCCCACTGGTGAACAAAACATCAAGGCCAGAGGAATGGAAAATGCTGATTGAACAAGACTGAGTCATGGGCAGATACCTGGGGTCCAAGGGGAGTGTTAGTCCCGTCTATAAGAAGGACTCAGACAATTGCTCAAAAGATTCTGAGACAAGTTCCATTCCAAGAAGATGGAAGAGTAAGTTCTATGCAGGTAAACAAGGAAGCAAACAGATTTTAGTTGCTGAAACAGGCAGGTAATAATAGATTTAGCCAAAAATATGAAAAATGCAATAAAGTAAAATAAAACAAAACACAACAAATGAAGAAAAAAAATTCTACCACTTTAAAATGGCACTTTAAGTCTTCCAGTTAGATACATATATTCAGAGATAGCAAAGATGAGTGAACAAGAGGGAAGGTTATGGAAAATACCCCACAGAAGAAATCGGAAGTGGTTTATGAAAAGTAAAGATGGCTTTGCGGTAAGTAACCCAGGCAAAGGGAAAATACATACAAAGACAAGCAATCTCTTGCATCATTTTTGTAAACAATATTATGAGAAAGGTATTATAACCCCTTATTTTAGAAATAAAGCAACCTATCTAATGCCACTCTATTTTTTGTAGAATTTGCCTCAGGCTAATCGAATTCCAAAAGCACATATTGTCACCAGGGCCATCATGTACAATTGAGCAGGGTGAGCTCACAAAACCGTAAGTGGCTTCATTTATGTAGGCTGTGAAGTTAATGGCCCCACAGAGTTGGGCACTGCACACCTGGCCAATTGTGTGGTATCCTTGACTTAATCATCGTACTAGGAAGAGAGAAGCAGGGTATGAGGCTGTAATAGTAGCAGGCTGAGCCTTGACCCCAAAGGGTCTTCACACCCTAAGAAACTCAGACAGTCTTGGTTCACACATTTTATTTTCCAATTTTCTGTAGCTGAAAGGATTTTAAATGGATTCTTCCACGTAATTCACTTCTTTCCAATTCACTGGATAAAAACCACCCATAAACAAGAAACCAGGCATTTCTGGGCCAGGTAGTCGGCTTCATCTTCAAGAAATGGGTTTTCCAAGTATCTTTATCTGGATAGGAGATGAGGCCAGAAAGGAGACCACAAGAGAAAACTAGCTCAGCCAATCTGGGTTTTTAGCTCTTAAGACTCTTCGGCAGTTTTCAGCGACGGAGGCAATGAAGTTCTGTTAGAGAATAAATTGGTTGGGACACAAAGCTCCTTATAGATTATAACCTCCTTCCTTGCCAATTACAAACTTGGCAATCATTTGTTTATTAACCTGATGGCTTGCTATGTTAAATGGCATCACATATTTATAATGCAGCAAGATAAAGCTGCAGCCTTCAAAATCACTCACCCCATCTGTCCCTCCGCACCCTGGTCCCAGACTCTAAGGCACTTTTGAAGATAATTCAACAGAACAGGGTTAAAAAAAAAAGAAAAAAAGAAAAAGAAAAACTTTAAAACTTTCTCCTGCATTGCCTCAGGGAAAGGTTCCTTGTTCTGTGTATGTGAGTGATAAGGTTTAGCCCTTAAATTCATTCTGAATGAGGAGTGTTTGTTAAAGTCTTTATTTGGAAACGCTGTGGCTTAGTCCCAAGTGACAAATCTTGACTGTATTCACCGCTCCCTGCTGCCGCACACAGATGTTAGGAGAAGGAACAAAACTAATCCCAAATATGGATCTCTCTCCAGTTATCCCTCCTCCCTAGACCTCCAACTCCTCTGACCACCTTACCCATCTTCAAGGCTTAACCACAATTCCTTCGAGGTGCCTCTACGACTAAAGTCTTCAGCTCCAATCTGACTCCACTTTTAGCTTCCTTATTTCCAGGTGCCTTCTAGAGACTTTATTCTGCCTCCCAAACAGAACCTCAGATGCAGCCTCTTATGGATGTAGCACACGTGGTTCAAAGAAACAAGCCAGTTTCTCCTCCCAACAAATTGTACTGTTTAGACAATGGCACTGCCCGTGTCCCAGCTGTGTAGAAGCAACACCTCGGAGTCACCACGTGAGGCACTCCAGAGCTCCACCAATTTACCCGCACTTTTATGACATCAGTGCACAAGGACCCAGCTGTAATGTGTCGTGTTCAACACCTACATTTCTTCTTCTGGGTGAGAAATCACTTTTCCTACCTGTGCAGCAGGAAAAGCAGAATCCCTCGACCAATGACTAATGAGAGTTGGGGTATAAATACCCCAAGCCCCATGCCCTTGGGTAGGATAATACTAGGATATGTGTCTACACTGGTTCCAAGGATCTTATAATGGGATTAAGCTTCAGTTCCACATCGTGGTCAGTGGCTTCACAAAATAAATTCTGTAGGTGGCCTTCTTTCCCCTGCACCATTTTCTACCACTACAACCATCACCACTACCATGACCACTAGTGTTTCCTCCCAAATAAACTACTGTTTTAGTCCGATTTCACAATGCTATAATGAAATACCTAAGACTGGGACATTTATAAAGGAAAGAGGTTTAATTGACTCGCAGTTCTGCGTGGCTGGGGAGGCCTCAGGAAACTTACAATCTTGGCGGAAAGTGAGGCAGGCATGTATTACATGGCAGCAGGAGAGAGTGTGTGACAGTGCAGGAAAAACTACCATTTATTTATGACACCATTAGATCTTGTGAAAATTCACTGTCACAAGAACAGCACGGGGGAAACCACCCCCGTAATCAAATGACTTCCCTTTCTCTATACATGGGTATTACAATTCAAGATGAGATTTACATGGGGACACATAGCCTAACCGTATCAACTACTTTCCTGTGAATTATTGCCTCAGGTCTGCTTCCGGGAGAACCCAGGTGAGCAAACGATGATGTCTTCCTGTCCATATTTTGCACGTGCTATCAGTCCCCAAGTCTTACCAAGGATCTTGCCATCACCCTATTACCTGGGAGAAGTCTAAAAAAGCTTTCCTAGAAGGTGCTGTCAGAGCTGAGACATGAAGGGTAAGCAGGAGTCACCAGCCATAACTAAGGAGGTAGACGTGGAAAGAGAGAGGAAGAGAGGTTGTGCAAAGGTCTAAAAACAAGGGAGGACAGGGGATGTTTGCGCAACTGTAACTTGAATTTTGTTTGAAGCTGTTGTTCCCAATGGGGAAGGGAAGGACTTTTTTTTTTTTTTTTTTTTTTTGGCCCACAAAGGGACATTTGAAAATATCTGGAGAGATCTGTGGTTCTCTCAACTGGGGAGGGAGTTTTATGTGCATCTAGTGGGTAGAGGCCAGGGATGCTCCTCAACATCCTACAAAGCACAGGATAGGCCCCCATATCACAGCATTATTCAGCTCTAAATGTCTCCATACCAAGGCTGAGAAATCTTGGACTGGAGATTAGAGTTTAAGAGGAGTTTGGTGAGAGATGGGGATGTGGAGGCTGGCAGAAACCAGATCATCAAGACTCCTGTGAGCGTTTGAGACTTTATCCTGTGAGCAATGCGGGACTCTTATTATTAAACAAACAAACAAACAAACAAACAAAAAACCCAGGAATGATATGGTCAGAGTTGGAAGGAAACTCTGTGAGAAGGAAAAGATTATCCTGGCTCTAGGCAGAAGACAGATGGAAGATAGGCAAGACTGGGAGGGAACATGAGATTGGCGTATTAGTCCATTCTCACACTGCTGTAAGAAATGCCTGAGACTGGGTAATTCATAAAACAAAGGAGGTTTAATAGACTCATGATTTCACACGGCTGGGGAGGACTCACAATATGGTGGAAAGCAAAGAAGGAGCAAAGGCATGTCTTACATGGCAGCAGGCAAGAGAGCGTGTGCAGGGGAGCTGCTCTTTATAAAACCATCAGATCCCATGAGAGTTATTCACTATCACGAGAACAGCACAGGAAAAAAAAAAAAAAAAA
>NW_012119043.1:3066493-3121648 GCF_000951035.1 Colobus angolensis palliatus | reverse complement strand
AAAAAAAAAAAAAAAAAAACCCACGCCCATAATTCAATTACCTCCCACTGGATTCCTCTCATGACACATGGAGGTGATGAGAGCTACAATTCAAGATGAAATTTGAGTAGGGATACAGCTAAACCATATCAACTGCTAAGGGGAATATTTTATAGTCCAGCTGCCAGGTGACAGTAGGGGAGATGGGGAGAAGTGGGTATGTTTTTAAAGATACTTAGGAGGCATTTTTGACTGCCATGCCTATCAGAGTGCCTATGCCATGATAGGACCTAATAAACATTTTCTGAATAAAGGAATGATTAAATTATATTATCTTGCCATGGATGACATTAGACTGAGGCTTGGGAGTTGAGTTTCAGAAGATGATGCCCTGGGCCACTGGGAAGATGGTAATACCATCCATTGAGATGGAAAAAACCGGGAGAAAACAATCCTAGGGAGATGAGAGGAACAGTTAGGACAGTGCACAGTAAAACTCTCAAAATCCTATTACTGTGGCCCAGTCATTAGGCAGATTATCTAGTTCACGCCCAGGACAGATGTAACATTTCAACAACGTGGCCTTGGGCACACATGGGCAAATGGGTATTTGGCAGACCCAGATGACAGAAGGTTGCAACACCTTGTAGACTGATAGCATTGACACTTAAGGGTTCATAGCAGAGTTCTATTTTGAGTTTTAACCTTGCTGAACATAGAAACAGCCTCTGACAGCAAATAATGATGATGGCTACTGTTCATTGAGCACCTCTACTTCCATCATTCATTCATTCAGTAAATATTTGTTAAGCGTCTCTAATAAGTCTGTTCTAGGTAGAGGAATGTAACACTACACAGAAATATCTTTCCTGATGGAGTTTACCATCTCGTGTATGTGAGACAGAGAAAGAGAGAGAGAACAAAATCACTAAACATATACTATGCTAAATGCTGCAGCTACAAAGGAAGAATGGGAGATAAGAAATGTAGGAGAATGCAATTTTTGATAGAAAAGATCTGACTGAAAGAGTGGTTTAGGGGTAAAGACCTAAAATTTGGTAGGAATAAGACTTAGGGGTAGCTGGGGAAGGTTTCTCCAGGTAGAAGAACTAGACAATGTAAAGATCTTGAAGGAAAACCAAGTCTAGAATGAGAGGTGGTGAGACAGGCTCAGTGAGGAGAGTATCTGTCTATTCTCATAGTGCTACAAAGACATACCTGAGACTTGATAAAAGAAGTTTAACTGACTCACAGTTCCTCACGGCCGGGGAAGCCTCAAGAAACTTACAATCATAGTGGAAGGCAAAGGGGAAGTAAGGCATGTCTTATATGGTGGCAGGAGAGACAGAGAGTGAGGGCAGAACTGCCAAACACTTTTAAACCATCATATCTTGTGAGAACTCACTCCCTATCATGAGAACAGCATGGAAGAAACCAACCCCATGACCCAGTCACCTCCTACTCCCTCCCTTGACACATGGAGATTATAATTCAAGATGAAATTTGAGTGGGGACACGGAGCCAAACCATATCAGGAGAGACAGAACAAGATATCAGGTGACAAAGTTGGTAGGGACCGGAGTGTGGGGACCTTGTGAAAAATTTCAAGGACTTTTTCTTCTATTCTCAGTGAAACAGAAGCCATGGCGGGGAGGGGCATGCAGAGAGGAAACAGTGAAAGCAGAGTTAGGAGGAGGATGCGATAATCCAGGCAAGAAAAGACAGGACCTGCTCAGGATGATGGTTCCTATGGTGGCAGGCAATACATTTCT
Organism: Colobus angolensis palliatus; assembly: GCF_000951035.1. Lineage (NCBI taxonomy): Eukaryota > Metazoa > Chordata > Mammalia > Primates > Cercopithecidae > Colobus > Colobus angolensis. Next base: position 3,119,897 of record NW_012119043.1, on the reverse strand, counting down.
GGAAAAATTCTGAAGCCAACAGGATTTCCTGAGTCAGAGATTAGATGCACGATATTTGAGAAACAGAAGTATCAAGAAAGACTGCAGAGTTTTGGCCTAAGCAATCCTTACTATAACCTTTAAAGCAGATTGTATCATTTCACTTGCAATGGGTATGTGCCATTTTTCTGCCCAGTAGAGCTTCTTTGGGGAATTGCACTGCCCGTTACATGTAGCCTTGATGGATTTGCCCATCATCCCCTCCCTTTCTGCTAGAAGGAGTCTTCTCAAGCACTTGTCACAAATGAAGCCTGTCCCTTTCCTCCTTTTCCTCACCAAATTTGTTTTTGCTACAGCTATAGGGGAAGACGATCTCTCATTCCCTGAGGTCACAAACTTAAGGGTAATCTAAGGCTTGGGGTTGCCAAGGGCCATTTTCCTACCATCTAATGGGCCACCCAAGAGCAAGCAGGGCCTTGATGCAGCGAATTTCCGAACTGCAGCAGCTGGGTTTCTGGATTCAGTCATACTTGAGACAATTGTTCTTTTCTTGCTGAAGCTCATTTGAATTAGGTTTCTTTCACTTGCAAATGGTACCATTCTGATAACAGATCAGCTAGACCTGCACCATTAGATAAAGTAACCATCACCATTTGAGGTTCTGAGTATTTGGAATGCGGCTAATTTAAATGGAGATGCACTGTCAGTGTGAAATGCACAATGAATTCCAAAAAATTAGGATGAAAAGAAGAATGTAAAATATCTTTTTATAGTGATCACATGCTGAAATGATCATGCTTTGCATATTTGGGTTAAATAAAATGTATTAGATTAATTTCAACTGTTTATTTTTACTTTTAAAAAATATGACCATTAAAAAACTAAAAGTAGACATGCAGCTTTAATCATGTTCTTCTGGACAATGCTATTACAGAGGAACAATTTGGCTTTGAGAAGTTAAGGAAAAGAAGTGAGAAACATTTCAGTTCTGAGAAGTTAAACGAAATTAGAAACTACAGTTCTAGAGACACACAGCTTGGATTTGAACTCCCCTCAGTCCCAAAACTCATGGCATTTTTGCTGTGGTTCCCTCCCCGATACCCCACTATTAGGGCAAATCACCTCTTGCAACACTGCACCATCTCTCAAAGGGTGAGCAGCATATTTCAGACCAGTAGGTTACCTGTATCTCATTTCACATTGAGCACAGGTGGCTGTGCCGTCTGCCAACTCACAAAATTGCCAAGTGATTCACCTTAAAAGGGCCCCATTAGAACAGCGATCCATCTGGCCAGTAGCCCCCCGGCCGTTCCCTCTCCTGCCTCCCCATACCTTCCGGCTGTGTACCAGCCAGCATTCTGATCTGGCCTGCAAGCTCTCTGCCTCCAAGGTGCCTGCCGCACTATCTCCTGGGCTGAGCGAGTTTAGAGGGAATCAAACCCACACTTAAGTTACCAGGGAACTGTTCCACCGCAACCCACAACACTACAATTACCATAAACCCTTCAGCACCACTGGCTCTGAGAGGTAAAAGAAATTAAATCAATGAGCATAGATCGAATCAGGAGCAATCTTATGGGAGATTCATGTAAATGCACAGTCTTACATTGGAAATGAGTTTTAAGATTAATACCCTTCACAAATGGAAAAGTAGAAAGAAGGATGTAGGAGAAAATGCTGCTGCGACAACAGGTCAACCCCTCTTTTTAAGAGCTGTCAGCTATATTGTATGAAGAACTCACGAAGCTTAACATTCTCAGTATTTTTTTTAAACCCCATAATGCAAATTCTTCAAGAGAATAACAAGTGATGCATGCTTGAAATTTATTTTTAAATCAAGAGCAAAATGAAACCCTTTAATTAATCTCGGAGAATTTAGCTCCTTCCCTTTCAGATCTGTCTTTTGCACAGTTAGATGCTTAAAATAATTGCATCCGCTCGTGTGAAACTGCAGCAGTAATTCAGTGGGTTTATACTTGTGCAACCTTTTAAAAACAGGCCTTAAAACATTCATCTGTTGAACCAATTTACCAGCTTTCAATAAAGCATCTTTAAGATACTTTCTGTTACATTTATATGACATAAGCTATATTATTTTAATAATCTGTGCTTGAGATATATGGTGATGAGGGAATTATTGCTCACCTGGGGAGATGGTGTAATTAGAAAAGAGGCACAGTCGGGGAATAAAAATGATTAAAAAAAAAAAAAAGAAAAGCTTGCTGAAATTAACCAGCCACCGCTACGAGGCCACTATGATGTTGGCTTAAGTTGTTGGGGACGCAATGGAGTGGGAAGCAGAGAAGAGGAAAACCAAGCAAACTTCTGGTGCCTGAAATAATTACAGTTTCTTACTCGTCATTTCTCAAGGCTCACAGGGAGTAAGAATGTGCACCCAGCCAGGGCAGACAAGTGAACACCTTCCCCACAGCCAGTCGAAGGGACTTGCCTGAGTTGAGCTAATGTGCTAGGGCAAGAAGAGAACAGGTGTAATTATACTAATGATTTATTGAATGTTTGATTAATTGGAAATTAAGTGAATGCATAGCGGCAGAATTGTCACAGCAAATCGCTCAGCTGTTGGCTTAAAAAGGGTTCCATTTCCCTTCAGTAAAGCAATTAAGAACATCTTAAATCATTGGGCAAAAAACATATTTGTGCGAAATTGTCCAACACCGGGGCAAGAGGAACTTGATGCAAAGATCTTAAGGGACTCTCACTGGGTAGCGTGGGGAGAAAGGAACATTTTTCACAAAAATGGTAGGTACAAAATCCTATCATTTTAGAAGTTAACTCCTGTCTGATTTAGGAAAAAATGATGGTAAGTAAGAAAACAGAAGATAGTCTCAAGGTAGTTGGGAAGACAGTGATTTTTGTGAGTGAGTGTGAGTGTGTGAGTGTGTGTGTGTGTGTGTTCAAAAATGCTTTGGGACTCTCCTAGCCCACACAATGACTTTGAACATAATAAATAAGAGTGACCATTTAGGGGGGACTCAACAACAAGGGAGGGGGCTTAACAAGAATCAAGGGGAAAAGTCGTAAGCCCCAACATTCCCCCTCCCCAAGCCAGGTGTCTGTGGGTAGTAAACGAAAGCTGCAAATTGTTCACTGTGGCTTCTCCTACTATGCATGCAAAAGGGAAGCAAGGGGAAAGACGATGGAAAAGGGCCTTCCTTCTGAAACTAGGGTTTTGAAATTCTCCGCAGCACTAGCTGATGTCTAGGTTTTCATTTGCAATGCATCCTGCTTCTTCCTCTCTGCACTATTTCCTCATCTCCATTCCCTGAATCTTCCCCTAAGTCCCTCTCTCATAGAGGAGCGCATCCGAGAGTTACAAGCTTAATGTTTTCTGTGTGGTGCTTTGAGTTTGGGGAAGGAGAAGGCGGATGCAAATTGAACACATAAATAAGAATTTAATAAACTTTCTCTTTTGGTCTCCTACATGGCTACTAAAGTTGCAGAATCTGGAATTAAAAATGTGCTATGGGAGCAGAAACAGGGAGGAGGGGCACTCTCCTATCGCTCTCCTGGGCTTGCAAATGTACATGCCCTTCCTTTCTGGAGAGGGCAATTCATCCAAGGAGATCCAGAATCTTCAATTCAGTGTGTCCTTTGACTGCCAACTCTTCTTGGGGTTGATTCTAAGGAAATGCCCCATTAGAAATGCCCCAAGATGTGTGTGCAAGGATGTTCACTGCAGTGATGTTTACAACAGCAAAACAAAACAAAAATGGGAAGCCATCTAAATATTCACTAGCATCTTCCCAAGCGTAGCTTAAGGAAAACAGTTGTAGGAGCTGTTAACGTATGATTTCCCTAAATGACGTTTTCAACATGTAAACGAAGACTTTGAAACATGAATGTTCACTGTGTGTTACCTAGAGGAGGAGAGGAAATAAATGCCTCTTATGTCAGCCTCACTTTCAGAACACAGATCAGCAGCTCCCAAATTTTGGAGGAGGATGGTTTAGGGAATGCTGGTCTGGTTCAAAATCTGCTCCTATGATCAAAAGACATGTTCACAAAATAGTATGCACCTTAGAATTTCCTTTTTGCAAACAGAAATCACATCTGGATTAAATATATGTGGGGAGAAATGTGTGTGTGTGCACGGAAGACTGGAAAGAGATTACACCGAAATGTTGACAGTGGTTGGTTATCTCTCAGCTGCTGGATGATTAGAGATGATATACTATTTTCTTCTCTGGGCTGTTCCATATTTGTCAGTAAAAATAGCACGCTTTTGCAATTTTTTATATTTTTGTTTTATGTGACTATTCAGCTTGTACAAACATCTTGCAATATTGCAAAACACAGGAGTTCTCTGAGACACATGGAGGAGACTGGAGGAGACAGATACCTACACCAGATGACGTGTGGTCACCTATTATTACAGATACCCTAAACAGGACAACTTCCTGTTATTCCTAAGAACATGTCAGCTCTGGCCATATGTCTTGTAAGATTGGAACTCTGCCACACACTCTATTAAAAAAAAAAACAAAAAAGACTGCAGCTGTAGCCATTAGAACAACTCAGCCAATTAAAGACATCTCAAAAGTCCAACAGTGTTGCCCTTCAGAAAGGCCAGTGTTGGCAAGACCAGGAAACAAGTACAACTCTATTAGACCAGTGGCACATCCCAGCATCCAGAAACAGGTAAATCTGTTTTGTCCCCATGCACAGAAAGATACAATTAACACCGCAGCAAAGTAAGTGATCCTGCCTCATTACCAGCCATCAGGCTGTCCTACAGGGGCCCCCCATCCAAAGCTGGAAGGGGAGGCTACTAATTATCATGCCAAATTAAGCCTTGATTATTCCCCAAGAGACACCTATTAATTGGGCTGCTACATTGCATAACAGTTTTGCACATTAATAATTGAGTTGCAACGACTTGATTTTCTCCTCGTAAATGTGATTTATTTTTCACTCTTTTAGTTTTAAGTTGCCCTATCATCAAAACTGGGATGTGGGCGACCAGGAAAGCCCCTGCGGTTGTGAACCTAAGGAGAGAAATTTAGATCTTAACTATTTACGGGAGCGGTAAAAAGTTTTCAACACAAACCCTGTCACAACAAAGGTTACAATGCCTGTACAAAGCCAGCCTCTGGTGCTAAGCATCCAGGTTTCAATAGGCATGAAAGGTGGTCAACAATTCTGTCCATCTAACCTGTATCTATCTCTATATGTATATATTTTTAAGATAGAGTCTTGCTCTTTCACCCAGGCTGTAGTTCAGTGGCACCATCTTACCTCACTGTAGCCTCGACCTCCCAGGCTCCAGTGCTCCTCCCACATCAGCCTCCTGAGTAGTTGGTACTAGAGGCATGCACCACCATGCCCGGCTAATGTTTGTATTTTTAGTAGAGACAGGGTTTCACCATGTTGCCCAGGATGGTCTTGGACTCCTGAGCTCAAGTGATCTGCCTGCCTCGGGCTCCCAAAGTGCTGGGATTACAGGCTTAAGCCACCATGCCAGGCCCTAACTTATAATTTTATCCCTCTTTATTTCTCATTTATAAGACGTACTCTAACTCAGTGGCTCTGTTGTTGTTGTGAGCACTTTCTTGCACTGTAAAATATCCACTATCAGGTTCATCTTGTATATTTCATAGCCGAGTCCTAAAAGCAGCCACTTCTCCAAGGAGCCCTTGTTCCCTTTTTGGAGAATGGTATTAGAAACTGAGATCTGGGTAGAAGCATGCTTACTGCTGCTGGGGGGGTTGTGGCTTCCAGGACCTCTAAGCTAACAGAGCAAGAAGATCTATGTGTATACTAACCCAGGGATGTATGCATGTCTGTAGGTATTTCTATACTTAATCATCTGTGTCTCGATTAAACTAAACATGATTCATTCTGATGCCAACTCCCATCCATCATGCCATGGATCACTCTAGACTTCTTGCCTCGTAACCTCCCACTCAAACAGTGAGAAACCTTTGCCCAGTATGTTTTGAGTAACCTCATTGGAGTTGCAGTCCCACTAGATGAATACCAACCCATTTGTTCATTTAAAAGGACTTTGGAACCACAGAGCAACGGCTGGGCTGGGTCTGCCGTGCTCATCTCACTGAAACATTTGCCATGAAGGCACTGCCAAGAAACTCTAGGACCACAGGGTCCTGGTGCTGCCTCATTACTGACCATCAAGCTGCTTAGTGCATCTGGTTGGGGCATTAAAAAAAAAAAAAAATCCACACATCACTCCAAGGTTCCAGATGAAAGTTAAAAAATAGCCATGAGGTAGCATTATGCCAAATAAAGAATCTGGCGCGACTTGGATAAGTGCGATCTGTTATTCCTTTTTAAAAACTGAAATCCAGAAACAGCTAAAAGAGCAAGAAACTGAAGGCAAAACAAACTCAAAAATGCAGCCAAGAAAAGATGATGGAAAGCACAAAGAGGTTGGGAAAGGAACACAGCAAAATTAAATGAAGCTACAGTTCTTGGGAAGGTTCTCCGAGACCAGATGGCAGAAGAAATGATTTATCCCTCCACGTATTTCTGCAATACTGAATGTTCCGAAATAATATATGGATTTGGGATAAATAGGCAGTTAGACAAGCTCCCTCTCTCTCTCTCTTTCTCTCTCTCTCTCTCTCTCAGTCTTCCCCCACCCCTGTTGGCTCCAGCTAGGTGAAGGGGAAAGCAGCCATATTACAAACAGTCTGGTATGTCTGCCTCCAACAACTTCTAGACCCAAAGGGGGTGTAGAATATCGAGGCAGCTGCAATGGCCTCTGGGTTTGCCGTTCAGCCTGCTGTGAAGAGAAAGTCCTGAGCCCAGCTACAGCCATGTGTGCAGAGACGGTGAATAGCAAGCTCAGGACAGCAGCACCACCTCACGTTTGTCTAGGTTTGGCTGCAGGGTCGTCTTCTAATGCTGAGCCATTGTGTCTACAAAGTGGGGTCTGAATTTCTGGGTTAGCTCAAGAGGTGGCATTGCATATCTCTGTGGAGCAGGGACTGGCTGTTCAATTCGTGCTTCTGCAGCTCACTAGCTGCGTGAAAGTTAGGCAGGTTTTTACCTCCTGCATGACCCACTTCCTTACACACAACATGGGGATGATAACAATGCCTGCCCCATGGGGCTAGGAGGAAGGTGAAATGAATTAAGAAATCAGAAGAGCAAGGATAGTGTCTGGCAGTACAGATTCCCTCAACTTCAAAGAGCTAGACGAGGAGGCAGAGTTAGATGCAGAGCAAGGAAGGGGAAGTCAGAGGAGAGAGATACAGAGAGGGTTAAAATCAAAGCGGGGGACTGGGAGCTAGAAAGTTCCCTTTGCTTGAGGCTGGGAAGCTGAGGCCTCTTTCATATGAGATAGGAGGAGTCTGCTGTAGCCTCAGGCATAACAGAGGAAGGTGCTTTTCAGAGTGGCTGGCTATCCTTGTCAGAGAGGGGAGGCCACCCAGATGGCAGTCAGCAGCTTGGAATCTGGGTTGGACAGATGTGGATTCAGTTGCTGCTCTTGTCCTTGAACTGTTAGAGCCACTTTCTTTTTTCTTTCCTTTTTTTTTTTTTCTTTTGAAACAGGGTCTCACTGTGTCGTTCAGGCTGGAATGCAGTGGCTCAATCATGGCTCACTGCAGCCTCAACTTCTCAGGCTCAAGCGATCCTCCCACCTCAGCCTCCCAAGTCAGAACCACAGGTGTGCAACACCACACCAGGCTTTTTTTATTTTTATTTTAGAGACAAAGTCTCAGTGTGTTGCCCAGGCTGGCCTTGAACAGCTGGGCTCAGGCGATCCTCCCACCTCAGCCTCCCGAGAAACTAGGACTACAGGCATGTACCACCATGCCTGGCTAATATTTTTTACATTTTCTGTAGAGATGGGGTCTCACTATGTTGCCTAGGCTGGCCTCAAACCCCTGGGCTCAAGCAATCCTCCTGCCTTGGCGTCCCTAAGTGCTGGATCACAGGTATAAGCCACCACTCTCAGCCGCTTTCTTATCTTTGAAATGGAATTAAGAGATCTGTAATAATATAAATAATAAGTAAATAATAGAAGCATTATTTACAATAGCCAAGAAGTGGAAAAGACCCGAATGTCTATCAACAGAGAAATGAACAAAACATGATATATCAAAACAAAACAAAACATGATATATCCTCAGAATGAAATATTATGCAGCCTTAAAAAGGAAGGAAATAAGAATAACACGCTGCAATATGAACCTTGAGGACATTATATGCTAAGTGAAATAGGCCAGATACCAAAGGACAAGAGTCGTATGGTTCTTAGATGAGGTACCTAGAACATCGAATCCATAGGGACAGAGAGCAGAATGCTGGTGGCCAGAGGCTGGGAGGACATGAGAATGGGGAGGTAATCTCATAGATACAAAGTTTCCATGTGGAAGATAAAGTTCTGGAGACTGATGGTGGTGATGGTCGCACAACGATGTGAATATATTTAATACCACTGAACTCTACATTTAAAATGACTAAGGTGGTACATTTTATGTTATGTCTATTTTACCATAACAAAAAAAAAATTTTTTAATCTAAAGGCTAAAACAAAAACCAGAGAGAAAACAGCATCTGCTTTACAGGTTTTTATTGAGCAATTATTCTCAGCAGTCACTGGGTTGAGTATCTTTAATGCATGACCTTACTTAAAAGTTGTCTTCCTGACAACTTTTTGAGAAGGAATAGAATGTTGATAAAATTTGATTTTTTTTTTCTTTTTTTTTTTGTGAGATGGACTCTCGCTCTGTCGCCTGGGCTGGGGTGCAATGGCACAATCTCGGCTCACTGCAGCCTCTGCCTCCTAGGCTCAAGCGATTCTCCTGCCTCAGCCTCCCGAGTAGCTGGGATTACAGGCATGCGCCACCATGCCAGGCAAATTTTTGTATTTTTAGTAGAGATGGAGTTTCACCATGTTGGCCACTCTGGTCTTGAACTCCTGACCTCAGGTAATCTGCCCGCCTCGGCCTCCCAAAGTGCTGGGATTACAGGCATGAGCCCCCATGGCCACGGCTGGCCAAGAATTTGGGTATTTGTCCCTTCCATATCTCATGTTGAAATATGATCTCCAGTGTTGGAGGTGGGCCTGGTGGGAGGTGTCTGGATCATGGGGGAGCAGATCCCTTATGAACAGCTTGGTTCTGTCCCTGCTGTAATGAGTGAGTTACCACGAAGTCTAATTTTTTAAACTTTTATTTTAAGTTCAGGGGTACATGTGCAGGTTTGTTACATAGGTGAATTGCATATTGCAAGGGTTTGGTGTACACATTATTTTGTCACCCAGGTAATAAGCATAGTACCCAACAGTAGTTTGTGAGCCTCACCCTCCTCCCACCCTCCATCCTCAAGCAGGCCCTGGTGTCTGTTGTTCCTTCGTGTCCATGTGTACTCAGTGTTTAGACTGCACTTACAAGTGAGAACATAGTATTTGCTTTTCTGTTCCTATGTTAGTTTGCTTAGAATACTGGCCTCCAGTTCCATCCATGTGGCTGCAAAGGACATGATTTAATTCTTTTTCTGGCTGCATAATATTTCACGATGTACACGTGCCACATTTTTAAAATCCAGTCTACTGCTGATGGGCATTTAGGCTGATTCCATGTCTTTGCTATCGTGAATAGTGCTGGGTAATGAACATACATGTATATGTGCCTTTATGTGATTGTTAAAAAGAGCCTGGCACCCCCTCCTCTCTCACCATGTGACACTCCTGCTCCCCCTTCACCTTCCACCAGAAATAGAAGCTTCCTGAGGCCTCACGAGAAGCTGAGCGGATGCTGTTGCCATGCTTGTACCATCTATATAACCAGGTGTCAAATAAACCTTTCTTCTTTATAAATGATGCAGTCTCAGGTATTCCTTTATAGCAATGTAAAACAGACTAATGCAGATGTCTTCCCACTTTGTGGAGTCAGTAAGATGATCGTAAAAATGGAGTTGCATCTCACAGATACCCCTGCCTAGCTGCGGAGGGGGGCGGGGGGTGAGGTCAGCAGGCGGCCACAGCGGTCAGCCCCTTCAGGCCCTGCCTCAGCTGCAGAGAGCTTCCTGGCTGAAGGGTCACACCCTTCCTGGGGCAACCTGCATCCAATGACTGAGAGAGGTAAGGGGTAAAGTCCCAGCCATTTCATCTGAAGACAAACACATACACACACACAAACACACACACACAGACAGATAAATTCTTCACCTCTGGAGCTCCCCAGTGCATCTGCTGAGGCTTTCCAGGCTCATATCATAGTCTGACTCACCCCCTTTACCCAATTCTGCTCTCTGCTCCTTTCTTTCACTGGTGTGGATCCCTCCTAAGCATCTGGTACTCCCAATGCCTTGTGATCATCTGTGAACCCAACCTCCAACAATGGTTAAGTCGTCTGAGGACGTGACTAGCAAACTGGGTAAAGAGGATATTCGGAGCATTAAAAACCCACCTAGTAAAAGTTTTCAGGACTAGGTAAATTCTATATGTCATGAACTACTACTTTTAATTACTTACTAGGATATGGCATAGATAATATGGTAAATGTAGTAATAATGAAATTGTGAGTTTTGAGAAAGTCTATCTTACCAGGTGACTTGGTTTCAGGAATCTACTTATGGTAATTTTTTAAAAGTTATTATTATTCTTTTTTTTGGGACGGAGTTTCACTCACGTTGCCCAGGTTGGAGTGCAGTGGTGCGATCTCAGCTCACTGCAACCTCTGTCTCCAGGGTTCAAACAATTCTCTTGCCTCAGCCTCCTGAAGAGCTGAGATTACAGGCACTTGCCACCTCACCCAGGCGATTTTTTTTGTATTTTTAATAGAGACAGCATTTCACCGTGTTGGCTAGGCTGGTCTCGAACTCCTGACCTCAACTGATCTGCCTGCTTCGACCTCCCAAAGTACTGAGATTGCAGCTGTGAGACACTGCACCCGGTCAAAATTACTCTTTTTTTTTTTTTTTAAACCCTTCCCATGGTGCTGACATTTAAAAAATACATATAAGCATGTAATGGCTATACCGTTATTTTTCATTTCAACAAGGCTTGGGTTCAGCTATTGAGAGAAGGCCTGAGATCGGGAGATGACAGCACGTGATGTATGTCTCATGTTCCTCTCCAGGTGAAAAATTGAGCAAGTCCCCTTACTCTGGCTCTGACGATCAAATACATCACCTGAGGGGAATGCCTCTACAATTCCCAGATACCCACCTGGTTTATTCAGGGCTGCTGCAGTGAGTGGGGGAGAGTCTTTGACGTGAGAGAGGTTTTAAGCTTTTCTTGCCAATCATAAGAGAAGGAAAGGATACCCTGAAAACATGTATGACAGCTAGCTCATCCTCATACCAGGGCAAATTACGTTTTGACGCAATAACTCAGAACAATTTGTACCTGTTCACAAATTTAACATTGCCTTTGGGCCCACATTGAAGGACCTGCACCAGAATAGCTATCCTTCGCGCCCAGACCCCTCATTTGGCACTTACCTACAACCAACTATCGTGAGTTTTTCTTCGCCGTGCCTGCATATGTTCATGTCCTTATGCCTCATTTTCCTACCTTGATCATAAACTCCTTCAGGGCAAGGGCCATGCCATTTGATGTCCCAGTGTGTTAACCCAATGCCCTGTCCATCATCAGAACGGGGCAGGGGCTTGTTGACAGATGAGTATTCACGCCGACAAAAACACTCTTCCCATCGTCCAGTCTAAAGAGTCCATTTGTCTGTTAGGACATATCACTCACTTTGGTGTTACTGGAGTGCCTGACCAGTCAGCGTTTATAGGTCACTGGACACATTATATAATGTGCTGAAATTAACTGAATGAATATTGCCAAAATGAGGCCGGGCGCGGTGGCTCAAGCCTGTAATCCCAGCACTTTGGGAGGCCGAGGCGGGCGGATCACGAGGTCAGGAGGTCGAGACCATCCTGGCTAACACGGTGAAACCCCGTCTCTACTGAAAAATACAAAAAACTAGCCGGGCAAGGTGGCGGGCGCCTGTAGTCCCAGCTACTCGGGAGGCTGAGGCAGGAGAATGGCGTGAACCCGGGAGGCGAAGCTTGCAGTGAGCTGAGATCCGGCCACTGCACTCCAGCCTGGGTGACAAAAGCCAGACTCCGTCTCAAAAAAAAATTGCCAAAATGGCTTGGCTTTTAAATGCAGGCTGCTTTCTTCAAAGACACACAGCACAGTCTTGACTCTGAAAGCCATTGCTTTGGCATAGAAAACACCTGCATATTACGACTGCTACGGAGAACCTTATTTTAGTCACCGATCCTGAAAGTTACGTTAAAAAAAAAAAAAAGTAACATAGGGAGGATAACTATGAAGGGAAAACTGGGTAACAGTGAACTTGAAGAGAGTTCAAAGCTAAGGTGGCCCCAGAACAGTAGTCCGTATGCTGCCTTGCATACCGATAAAAATGTTTTAAAAACTGACATGACAGGGGTGCCTGGGAGCGCACTTCAAATGGGTTGAAAACACTGTTTCTCATAGTGACGACGGCTGCGTGCTGGTTATGATTGTCACTCGCCTGCCTACTCGAATCCCTAAGATAGTAATAGAAATGCCCGTTTTTAGTACCTAATATGTACCGAGAACAATGCCACAGTCTCTAGCTTTAAGCTCATTTTCACAACCATCCCCCCATGTTCTACAGTCTTCATACACTATGGACACATTCAATATGCCTCTTTTATGAACAAGGGGGAAAATATCACAAAGAATCCAAAAACCCTCCAAGGTCGTATCAACTAGAAAGTAGGGGAGCTGGAATTCAACATCAGTATAAGGGATTCATTTCTCACCATTGCGTAATGCTTAGAAAGTCAAACCGTGGGGAAGGAAAACAGTGCAGAACAACGATGTGGGATTTGAGAACGGCGTGGAGGACAGCAGGTGGGAGATGCTGAAAATAGCATAGAATAATGTGAATCTAACCAAAAAGGGGTGGTACCACCACGTCTGCCTCAGTGAATAACAGATGGAGAAGTGGCACGGGAGACCCTGTGGGGCTCTGGCAAATACTAATCGATGATGATGACTTCAGAAGAGCAAACAAAAATTTGAAGAGACAAAAGAAAGAGTTAAGCGCACATGGGGAAAGACAGGGCCCAGCCCAGGAAGTGATACTGACAGGATTGATTTGGGTTACCGCGGCCACAGGAGAACTTCACAAGAATGGTCTTACTGAAGAATCTCTAGTTTTCGTAGCTAAACCATCCACTGCGTTCTCTTAAAAAGTTGCGCTTGAAGATCAGTGCAGACTTTCCCACATTCTCATAAATCTTAGAAAAATGGACTGGTTTAGATGCAGAAATAGATTACCTCCCACACCTTCTGTGTACATCTTAATGCTGTATTCTTTTTACATAATGATATTTACATGATCTAATTGTCAAATTGGAGCAAGAGGGAAAATAAAATTTTAAGGGAGTTGGAAGAACTGTAAGTGGATTTCTGGTTTCTAGCTCCTAATTCATGAGTAACAAAAGGCATATTTTATGATTTCCAAAGAGGTGAAGTAACTCCAAATTCACAGACAGTGTGCAGTGGGACAAGAGACAATCCTAATTAGTTTAATTACTGAGGAGGATGGTAAGTTTGATCAGTTGGGACATAATTATTAAGTGCATACCATAGGCTAATCAGTCAACTCTCCGGTTGGTTCCTTAATAGAAAGGATGCTTTAAAAAAAGAGACTTTTGGTGTTCTGGCCATATCCGACACTTGATTACAATTGTTCTTCTACTGTCTGGGCAGATCTGGTGTCCCTGGAGATGGCTAAAGGTGGGCCATGTAGAGATACAGACTTCCAATACCAAGGATGGGTCTTCAGTTGGTCTGGTTTGCTCAGTATGTTTTCCTTCCTTTTGTGGACAACAGCCTGTTTCTCTGGGGAATGATCACCCGAAACGTCATTTGTTCTCCATAGGGCTGTTCTTCCGCTTTTAGTCCAGAGGTGAGCGAATGACCTTGCCTTGGTGCTCCCACATCATCATTCCATCCACCAACACAGAAACCAGTTCCGGGATAAGTCTTTGACTCAAGCTGCTACAGTGAGAACGGATCATGTGATCACACAGTGGAAAGCAGATGTATAAGGAGATACTGGATTCTGGACACCATTTGCTTTTTGGATTCCTTAATTCCTGAAGTCAGTCTCACCCCGGGCTTTTTCCAATGAACCAGTGTACTTCCCTTTTGTGCTTAAGGTAGTTTGAATTGGGTTTCTGTCGCTTGCCCCTGAAGGCTCCCTGGCTGATGGAATACTTAATATGACTTCCTCTGGCAAGCACAGTCACCAGAGTCAAGTATCATGACTACAGTGGGTAGAAAAAGACTGATACACAAAAGTTAAAAACCTGGTCCACCACTGCAGTTACCACCATAGTGACCACTAGACCATATATACATATTATAATGTATAATATCATCACCACCAAAGTAGAGGCCCGATTTCTCTAGTCAACCCCTGAGTATCTTCAAGCAATTCATATGATTTTTCTTTTGCGTTTACCCAGAAGAAATTTTGAAGGGGAAGGAATAAAGAATTTTTCATCAGCCAAGCATTAGTTTGAAATACCTAAGCTTTTCTTTGTGGAAGTTTTAAAATGCAGTCACTTTTGATTTAGTACAGAATTATAATCAACTAGAGGCTACAGGCATTTTAGCCTACTGGAGTTTATATTGGAAGTTTTGCAAGACAGCAATCTCCATTTCTTAAACATGTGCTTTAGTAAGACAAAATACTATTTCTCAGTAGAGCACACCCTTAAAGAAAATCAATGTAAATGTTATTCTACTTCTCACCTCTTTTTCTCTACAAAACTAAACACTCCAAACACAGGCACAGCAAACTGCATTTCTAAAGGTTTTGTAAGTTAAACAAGCCAAGGAAGTTACATGAAAAAAAATCCCCTTTGAGATGTAAAATTGTTCATATCTGAAGGAGACTGAATAGACAGCAGAAGGGAATATAGTATAATATTTGATGAAGAGACATAATTATCATTTATGAATGAGGAAGCTCAATGTTTTTCTAAATTACTCAAATTAAACCTCAAATAAATATTTGAAGTTCTCCATCTAATTCAGCTACAATGAAAAATTGAATCTCATTACTCCTGGATTTACATCGACTCCAATTTCAAAGATTATATTTATTTCAGAGAGGATGAAAAAGCATTTTTCACTAGGAAGAAAATGAATTGAGGTTTCAATATAAAACAAGACTCATTGCATATTACAAAGAAACTGCTAGTTTAAAATTTTTTTCCAAAGAAAACTTCTAAGAAAAAGTCACAGATATTTCACTTAGTTCACAGATAAGTTTAAATAAATGACAATTATGTATCTGTAATAGTAGTATAAACAGATATTGTATACCTCAATTTAAGCATACTTATTATATCAACTAGAGTATGATTCCTTTTACAAAATAATTCCTCATTCTACAAAAACACTCAGTATAGGATCCATTTAGTAATGAGCTCCCCAGTGTATTCTACCTGTAATTTAATTCAATTTTCACAGTTTTCTAGATACAACAATTGCTTCAAGCAAGGTAAACTTCTTTGCCAGTTTAAGTGCATACACTGTAGAAATCAGATCAGCGCGTGTAAGTATGTACATCTCTTTAAGTTTATTGCAATGTGGTTATCAAAAGAACAGTCAGTTGTCCACTATTTTCACCATGTGCAGTTTCCTCCCATAGCTTCATGGCTATATGGAGACGTTCATCCTGAAGCCCCCTTAGATTTCCAGCAAGGAAAACAAACAAAACCAACGACCAAAACAGGACATGACAACGAAGACATCAAAGAACTGTTATTTACTTTCGCTACAAGAATTACAGAGAGCATTCATGATTCTTGAACTCTATTTCCCAAAATAAGCGACAGTCATTCACTTACTTGACAAATATTTATTGAGTACTAACAATAGGCTGGACACTATGATCATTTTTTACAACACATTCTCCTTAAAGAAGATTCCAAGTGGAAATATATTGAGAGTGCTCATCATTCTGTATCTCATACCTGAAAGATTCACAATAGGTGCATTGGCCACTTGAGGGCTCCAAGAAATCTTAAAGAAACTTGCTTAATCCAACAGTGACCAGACACATTTAATTACGCTGTTCTATTTTTTTCTTTTCTTTCGTTTCTTTTCTTTTTATTTGAGACAGTTTCGCTCTTACTCCCAGGCTGGAGTGAAGTGGCATGATCTCGGGTAACTGCAACCTCTGCCACTGGGTTCAAGCAATTCCCCTGCCTCAGCCTTTTGAGTAGCTGAGATTACAGCGACCCACCACGATGCTCAGCTAATTTTGTTAATTTTTAGTAGAGACGGGGTTTCACCCTGTTGGCCAAGCTTGTCTCAAACTCCTGACCTCAGGTGATCCACCCACCTTGGCCTCCCAAAGTGCTGGGATTTCAGGCATGAGCTACCGCGCCCGGCCATTGTGTTTTTTTCTTTTTACGCACATTAACATCCACTGGGACAAGGGCTTTCTGAAATACCAGTCATCTAAAAGTTCTTCTCCATATGCACCAAAGCCTGGCTGATTTAATATGAAATGCAGCTTTTAGAATGTCTCTGTGTCATTTTTTTCCCTCCACCTGCACTGACACCTGTGGTATTGAACTATGCAACATCCTTTCTCCCCAGATCTGACAAGCATTCAATCCTGCTTACCAACCATGCTCTCTTCTGTGCGTTGCTGTGTGGTTACCAGGGCTCCCGGGCTGGGTTCTAGACCAGGTCTGTCCAATCACTGTGTTCTGTCACAGTGACTGATGCAGGGAAAAGCCCTTGCCATGAATTAGTGAAATGAGAGGCAATGCTGGAATTCATTTTTATACCTATTATCAATGGAGTTGCTGAGAGAATACAACAGAGCTGGTGGCTCCTGGTGGCCATCTTGCTACCATGTGGAAAAACAATGGCAATGAAAGACCAACACAGTGAAAGGCAGAACTTTGGGATGGCGGACATGAGACTGAGTTCCTGCATCCAAGCCAGAAAAGAGGCCCTCAGTGGACAAAATGTGCAAAGAAACGACTTCAAGGACATGTAACTAAAATACTCCGGAATTTCCTTGGGTCAGTCATTTTTTGATCATCAATATTTTCATTTTCCCCTTTATATCCAAAATAAAATTTTCGCATGGTAAGACCAATCAGTTTTCTCTTCTTGTCTTTCTAATGGAATTTGGATGAGAACTGTGGATATAATCTACATAATCAATCTGTGCCAACTCCAAATGCCACATAATCTTTTACATTTTTTATCAAGATAAATAGGACAGAAAAACTGACTCACGCACCAGCTGCCTGTCTAATTTAACAGAAATCAGAGAATTGCACAATGGGTAGAATACTGACAATATGCAATAGTAGTGGCCCAAAAGGGATTATTCAGCAGGAGCAAAGAAAACTCCAGTAGCTACCAGAGTCATGATGAAGATAAACGAAAGATGAAATCCTTCTCCAAATCTGGGTGTTGAATTATTGAAATTTGTTTCAAACATTTCAGCATCTGAGTAGTGACATACACATGCTTATATTACAACAGAAAAGTAAACTTGTAACAAAACAATCTTTATAGTTACCTTGGTTTTGTCATCTGTGAAATAGGAGAAATAATAGTGTCTACTTCATGTGGGTAAACAATTAGATGATTCTCACAAAGGATCTAACATGGTATATGGTACTTTGTGAATATTAAGGAATTGTTGAATAAGGATGATGGTGGTGATGGTAGCAGATGAGGATGATGATGATGATGGTGGTGATGGTAGTGGAGGAGGATGATGCTGATAATGATGGTGGGGATGGCAGTGGATGAGGATGGTGATGGTAGTAGAGGAGGATGATGTTGATAATGATGGTGGTGATGGTAGTGGACCAGTATGATGTTGATAATGATGATGGTGATGGTAGTGGATGGGGATAATGTTGATAATGATGGTGGTGATGGTAGTGGTGTAGGATGATGATGATGATGGTGGTGATGGTAGTGGTTTAGGATGATGATGATGGTGATGGTAGTGGTGTAGGATGATGATGATGGTGGTGGTGATGGTAGTGGTTTATGATGATGATGATGATGATGATGGTGGTGATGGTAGTGGTTTATGATGATGATGATGATGATGGTGGTGATGGTAGCGGTTTAGGATGATGATGCTGGTGATGGTAGTGGATGGGGATGATGCTGCTGATGATGGTGATGGTGGGGGAGGATGATGTTGCTGAGGATGGTGGTGATGGTAGTGGATGAGGATGATGCTGATAATGATGGTGGTGATGGTAGTACTATGAAGTGATGCTCACAATGATGGTGGTGATGGTAATGGATAAGGATGATGGTGATGATCATGGTGGTGATGGTAGTGGATGAAGATAATGTTAATGATGATGGTGGTGATAGTGCTGATAGTGACAATGATTATGGTGATGATGTTGATATCAGAGGTGGGTTAGAACAGATCAGAAGAGAGAGAAATTACTCTGACTTGGAGTATATAGATGGCATTTCAAGTAGGCGTTGGTTAAAGGGAAACAAATTCGGGTGGAAGAAGCAGTGAAAAAATGTGTTCGGATGGAAAAGTGCGTGGTGGAAGGAGGACACCAAAAATTTTCCAGCTTTGCTAGAGTGTAGGTGAATCAACGACGTAAGTGGAAGTAATTCAGAGAGGAACCAGGAGGCCGACACACGCTGTTTGTTTCTCTGTTAGGCCACAGGGTCATCGAAAGTAGTTATACATTTCTGTGTTCTAGGAAGAATAATGTACCAGTGATGAGTAGGATGGATTTAAATGAGAGGAACTCTAGGGAGAGATACCAGGTAGCAAATGACTTCAAGGATCTAGGTAAGAAATAAAGAGGGATGAAACACTTAGGGAAAACCACATCTGCTCTATACTGTTAGAGAGGTATGAATTCAAACCACAGCTCAGACACATGCTTACTCCCTGGGTGATTCTACAAGGAGGTCACTGAGTTAGTTTCCTATTGATGCTAAACTTGTAACAAAATAATCTTTACAGTTACCTTAGTTTTGTCATCTGTAAAATAGAAGAATATGTTACCATTAACTTACTTAATTAAAATAAATTAACTTAATTAAAATAACTACTCATTTATTATCTTGTAGTTCTCTATATTAAAAGTCTGACATGTCTTTTACTGGACTGAAATGATGGTGTCAACAGGCAGGGCTGTGTTTCTTCTGAAGGCTGTAGGGGAAAAATCCATGACCTTGACTTTCCCAGCTTCAAAAGGCCACCAACAGTCCCTGGTCCATGGCCCCTTCCTCCATATTCAAAACCAGAAAGGTAGCATCTCTCTGACCATTGTTCCACTGTCACTTCTCTCCTCTGACCAGAGCAAGGAAAAGTGCCCAGCTTTCAGGGACCCTTGCGATGACATTAAGCCCATCTGGATAATTAATTTTACCCAATCCAAGGTCCTTCACTTAATCATATCTGCAAAATTCCTTTGCCATGTGCAGTGACATATCCACAGGTTCTGGGGATTAGGATGTGGAGAGTTTGGAGGAGCCATTATCCTGCCTGCCATTGTCATTTTACATTTGTGAGCCTAGGTCATCTTAAACAGTGGAGGCACACATTCTTTCTTCTTGGGATTGATGTAAAGATGATATCAAATGGTATGTATAAAGCGTGTAATGTGATAACGGGACACCCTGTGACACAGCATTTACTCAGAATGTTTTTTTACTTCCCAAACTTGAGTGGCAGTCACAAAAAAATAAAGAAAGGAAAAGGAATAGATGGCAAAGGTACTGAAGAAGTAGAATTAATAGGTGTTGAAAGTGACAAGTTTGGATTGGGAAGGTGGAAATGGACAGATAGAAGTGAAGAATGACAGCAAAATAAGCTTTCTTAAGAAACAGCTACGTTTATTATGGGCTTAAAGCTCTGCCACCCCCTACCTCCGTAGCACGCACATGTCGAGATGCTCTGTATAGACGTGGGAATAATTTTATAGGGACAGGAAACCATCCTCTGATGGGAGTGACATCTAGCTCCCCCACAGCTCATAGCAGACACTTTTTGATACAAAAGACATGGTTGGGAGATTTATTTCCAGAACTCTGTAATTCCCTTTTACTTTTCGAACGTCTCTCAAGACAAAGTGACATTGTCATGTTAACAATCAGAAGGAACATGATGTAACATGAATAACAAAATGACTGGAAGCTGCAAGCACGGATACTTGTTTCCACTCTACAAATAGGAAAACAGTTCGCTTCCTGATGATGCCCTGCCAACCTCATCACAGGTTGACAGATTTAGCCAGAGGTGAAAATGAAAACCCAACCCTGCCAATTCCCCTGATTATGTTTCAGAGTCCAAGGGGGGAGAAATTCAGTAATGTGAATTTAGAGGAAGGAAAATGATGGCCTGGAGACAGTACATTTCTTGGCTCATGGTACTTTTAAAGTTAAAAAAAAAATGCCAAACCAAACTTGAAATATCTTGGAGTTAGAAATACTGTTTTTGATTCAACTCACTTCCTACTGTACTATAATTGACTAAAAGCAGAGGTTTATGATTCCTAAGCAGCCAATCAATCAACCAATCCCTGCTTGGTCTTACTAAATAATGATACATAAGATCATCTTAGCATCTCATTAGTACAGTTTTGAAATGATGATCTTTGAGGTTTAATTTGCCTTTTACTTATATACTTATTTTTAAACAAGTAAGTTAATTTTATATTTTTTCTTTAAAGTTAAACTACATTAGGCAAAATCATTTTGCATTTTAAATAATCCCTCCATTTTTTAAAAAAAAGTGTGATGGTCCTTTATACGAATTTTTATCATGAACAGATCTGTGAATTACCTTTTCTAGAAAGGCGTATTACATGGGTGATGTTATCACTCTACGCACACTTAAAAACACACATATTATCATTGTTTCTCCACATCCTAATATTCCAATGAGACAAAATCGAGTATCTTCTTAGAGAGTCATGCTCTTTGAATTCCTGATGAATTAGCCTATGTTTTAATTCATGTGTAATATAACATTTATTCAAATCCTTATAAGCTAGAAGCTCAAATCTAAGACCATCTTCTAAGCCTCTTTATTTCACTCATGGATAATTCCCTACAGGAAAAAAAAAAAAGGCATTAATAAACAAATAAAGCAAGATTTCTTTTCAAAAGATTGCCCAAAGAAGATTAACTTGTTTATCATCAATACCCAAAGCTAATTTTCTATCAGCTTGCCCCTATACTCTGGGGAACAGTCAACTCTTACACCTCATCATTGCTGATCCTCAATAGAAAAACACAAACACACATTCACAACCTTGAAACAAAAGGAAACCACATTCAGAGACAAATGTCTTTGCAGGAGACAAAGCTTACTGCCCTCACTCAAGAGATCTGCGCAATGCGTCTCTCCCTGTAGGAAGACAGAGAAATAAAACAGCTGGGCTCTCTGTTTATTTCCATGTTGTGAGAGTTTCAGGGAGGAACCAAACAGAACATGAATGATGGACGTGTCACCAAAGTACTTCCAGAGGATTTTCATGACAACTCTCCCCAGGGAATGTGTCTACGTTCAGGAAGATATCAAATACAGAAACCCTTTGATATCCTTTAAAGTAGACATTGTCATAGACAGGCTGAGGCACTTCACAGGAAAGATAGGTCCTGTGTAAACATCTCTTGCATAAACATAAAACATTATTTTGTGCATTAAATACACTTACTCCGCATTAGAACATGAGTATTTAAAACACAGGAGAAGAAATTATCACCTAAAAACATAATATTTTTAGGAAAGAAGTATTATCTATTACCCACATCAAATAAATCTAGATTTTCATATATAATACATGTGGAGGTGAAGACTTAAGAGAAATAGTTTCCTTATATTTCAAAGTCTATTCTATCACTTCATGTGAATTGTAAACACATATGAAAACAAGAAACAATTCAACCTCAGGATCCTGCAACCACTTCCTACAAAAACTCCAGACACAATCGGCCTTAGAGAATGAACTAACAAGAAATATCATTTGACCCAGCAATCCCATTACTGGGTATATACCCATAGGATTATAAATCGTTCTACTATAAAGACATATATGCACATGTATGTTTACTACAGCACTGTTCACAATAGCAAAGACTTGGAACCAACCCAAATGCCCATCCATAATAGACTGGATAAAGAAAATGCAGCACATATACACTATGGAATACTATGCAGCCATAAAAAGGATGAGTTCATGTCCTTTGCAGGGACATGGAGAAGCTAGAAACCATCATTCTCAGGAAATTAACATAGGAACAGAAAACCAAATACTGCATATTCTCTCTGATAAGTGGGAGTTGAACAATGAGAACACATGGACACAGGAAGGGGAACGTCACACACCAGGGCCTGTCGGGAAGTGGAGGGCTAGGGGAAGGATAGCATTAGGAGAAATACCTAATGCAGATGACGGGTTGATGAGTGCAGCAAACCACCATGGCACGTGTATACCTATGTCACAAACCTGCACATTCTGCACATGTATCCCAGAACTTAAAGTATAATAATAATAGTAATAATAAAGAATGTGAATCTGCAGGTCAAATGGCTGGTTGGACAGTGATGCAGGCTTCACCTCTGCTAGTCTTCGGTTTGGCTTCTGCTGTCCCCACTATGGTGCTTGGGAAGTTACTTTGCTCAACCTCTCTCTCCTCACCTCTTAAACGGAGAAAATGAAAATCCCCACTGCTGTGGCCAAGAGGTCTAAATAAAAGAATGCAGGTGATACGGTTTGCATCTGTGTCCCTGCTCAAATCTCATGCCCAGCTGAAATCCTCAGTGTTGAAGGTAGGGCCTGGTGGGAGGTGACTGAATCATGGGGATGGTTTCTAATGGTTTAGCACCATCTCCCTAGTGCTGGTGCTGTCTTGTGATATTGAGTTCTCATGATATCTGCTTGTTTAAAAGTGTGTAGCACCTCCCACCATCTCTCTCCTCCTCCTGCTATAGCCATGTAAGACGTGCCTGCTTCTCTTTCTCTTTCCACCATGATTGAAAGTCTCCTGAAGCCTCCCCAGAAGCCGTGGTGCTTCCTGTACAGCCTGCTGAACCCTGAGCCAATGAAATCTCTTTTCTTCATAAAATACCCAGTCTCAGGTATTTGTTTATGGCAGTTCAAGAATGGACTAATACAACAGGTGAGGTGCATAGCATAGTGCTTGGCATACAAGATGTTTCCTAGAGTAGTTTTGTTAGCATGTGTCATCTTTCATTTCTGAAGCTCTCACTCAACTGTTTTGAAAATATGGTGGAGAGAAATAACATGCCTTCACTGTGTCATCATTCATTTTGTGCTTCCACAGCACACATTTCCCAGAGTCCTTTGCAGTTAGGTTGGGCCCATGTGACTTGTTGTAGCCAATAAGGAGTAACAGGAATGTCATGTAACCACTCTGGGCTGACCTATAACAAGAGTAGGTGTGAGCCTTCCATCCTCTGTCCTCCCCTGCCGCTGCAACCTTGAAAAGCCATACAGGACATATACAGCTATATGAAACAGGAACAGCCTGAATCCTCACACTTCCCCTTGGAAGAGAACCTTCTTAGAGAACTACTAGACCTGAAGTGAGTTTTGTGGCAAGGAATAAGCTCTCAAGTGATAAAACGCTGAGATATCATGACATGTTTGTTATTGAGGCACAGACTAGCTCATCCTGACTAACAGAGATCAACACTTTTAAATTTAGTTATTTAACTTAATTTTACGTATTTTTAATTTCAGTAGTTTTTGAGGTATACAGGTGGTTTTTGGTTACATGGGTGAATGATATAGTGGTGAATTCTGAAATATTAGTGCATCTGTCATGCAAGTAGTGTACATTGTACCCAATATGCAGTTTATTACCCCCACATTCCCCTCCCAACTTCCCCCTTCTGAGTCTCCAAACTCCATTACATCACTCTGTGTGCCTCTACAGAGTCATATCTTAGCTCCTACTTATAAGTCAGACATACGGGATTTACTACCTGATATTAAAACCAAGAATTCAAAGGATACTCATTATAATCTGGATGTCTATGGATGCCCCGCGTAACAACAACAACAACAACAACAACAACAATAACAAAAAAAGCCCTTCATCTGTAAGTGTGATTCTTTCAGGAACTAGGTACCAGCCGTTCTTGTATTTAACACTGCATAGATTTCTGAAATGAGTTTAACCATGTTTTTCCATGATGACATATTATTGGTTTGTGTTTATATAATAAATATTTTCACATCACATCATTGCAAGCAGAATCTACATACACATGCAAATCAAGTACACAAAATTAATCAATCAAAAGCATTTCTTGGAAGATTATCATTTTCTTAAGCACTCCAAATACAAGACAGTAACAGTAGCGCAGAGAATGTTTAAAAAGGATGTGCAATCTGTCCGTGGGTCTCTTGATATGTTAACTGGATTGGGTTGTGTGTGATGGGGGAGGTTGGGGGAAAAGGAAAGAGTTACGGCCTGAAACATAATGGGAAGGTTAGCCTCACAATTGCATTTCCTTAGCATTAAAGAAGAAAATGCTTACCTTTGTGTCTCAACAGGACAAGGAGAGATAGCTGTGCTTTGCGGGGAAGCTCTATCAACTCCACTGCTGTCTCAACCCTATTGAAGAATGTGTTCACCCCTTTAGCAACTGAGAAATGTTCCCAAGATGTATATAATTTCATGGATGGAAGAACACCAATTTCACAGAACTTAAACGACACAACCACGTAGTGCTTAAATTATGCAAAAACAAGCTGCGTTGTGAGCACAACGGAGGCCTGGGCATAGCAGTTCTTAGGTGTACTGTCATCGACATGAAACTGAATGGCCCACAGGCTTCCTGAAGCATCAGTAGAGCAAAGGAGGAGGGGTGAGGGCTCAGATTAAGCCCACACAGTTCTGTGAAGTTCCCATGTAGAAAGACGCCTTCGATGGCAATGAAGGGCCCTGACCACCGCCTCGTCTAGTTTGAGACCTGAGTGATAAGAACATCTGAACCGTGGAAACCTGTCTGATTACACTGAAGGGATTTGCTCCTTCACATTCTCTCTGCTTAATATGTAGAAGAAATGATAGTCCCTACTGCTGCTGCTGCAGGGTTTAAATGAAATAATGCAGTGCTGAGCACGGCGTTGGGCCCTGCCAAACATATGGTACGTTTTCAAAGAGTATTTCTGTTAATATGCGGTATTTTTTCTGTCTTGCAAAAGCTAGACAGAACCTACTTGGTTTTGTCACACTGGAATCAACTTAAGTGTACAAAAATAAAAGCTTTTTAAAAACTAGGAAATGTCCATATAAAGGAAGAGGACATGAATCCATTAATAATGGTGTCTTTAAGAGAGAAATAGTTATTAATTGTAGGAAACACTTCCATGACATAACGAAAACAACATTGTGTGAAGGCTGTTCGTTAAAACTGAAGGTGCACGGAGGAAAAAAGGATAGGGGAAGACACCACATTGATAAAGTTGGTATTCTTGAGTGATGAGGCCATCGTATTTTTGTCCTTTTCTGTATTTTTAAATGTTCTACAATAAGCATGGATGACTTTTGTGTAACCAGCAAATGATGTCTGGACTTGGTTTAAGTGTGATCAAAAAATGAAACTCTTGGCTGGGCGTGGTGGCTCATGCCTGTAATCCCAGCACTTTGGGAGGCCAAGGCACATGGATCACCTGAGGTCAGGAGTTCGACACCAGCCTGGCCACCATGACAAAACCCTGTCTCTACTAAAAATACACACACAAAAATTAGCTGGGTGTAGTGCCACATGCCCGTAATCTCAACTACTCCAGTGGCTAAGAGAATTGTTTGAACCTAGGAGGCAGAGGTTGCAGTGAGCTGAGATCGAGCCACTGCACTCCGGCCTGGGCAACAGGATGAGACTCCATCTCAAAGAAAAGAAAAGAAAAAAACACTCTTCCTCTTTTAGTACACTTACTCAAAGTCATTTATTGCCAGTGTAATGATTAACAACACCTCCTGTCTTTATTTTTGGTGAGTAAGTACAGCAGGAATAAGGAAATGGAATGGAATATAAAAAGTGACAGCTCATTTTTACTTAGCATTCCTTTCTGGACAGGAAATAGGGAAATGACGAGGGACAGAGGTTTGAATTTCACCTGTAACTTTTCAGTCATCCTGCAGCCTTAGGCAAGTTCCTCACTATTCCTGAGCCCCATTTTCCCCTTTTGTAAAATGTTACTAATACAGCCTGCCAAAGAGATTAATTGAAGATCACCCTAAGTAAAGGCAGAAAATGTATAAAGTTTGCCTAGGACTTCGTATATATAGAGAACATGCTAGCTCCTTTTGCATGAAGGATTTCTCACTCTAAAGACAAAGGAAACAACTAGAGGAGAAAAAAAATGCTTTAAGGACTTTTTCTTTTCCTCCAGACTTTCATGTTTCAATTACTTTGCTGACCAGTTAATGGACATTCATGACAGGGGGCTGGGCCCTCATGCACAATTTAAGCTGATCTTTAATTTCTTCCTCTAGGGCTCTAGATCAACTTCTAAGACACAGATAAAGAAGCCACTTCCCATTCCAATGGCTGTCCCCTCATCTCACCCACAGAATCAGCTGGCTTCCTTTTCAAGGACAGAGTGGATTGCAGCCCTAGAAGTAATTGATAGCTCCATGCCTGTTTCCACTGCAGCAATTTCTAAGATGGTACAAGCTGATGATGTTTGCAAGACTTAAGTTCAGGGGGTTTGCCGTGGCCAGCAGTTGATTGCATCTTGATATTCCCTCTCCTCTGATACTTAAACTGGGGGAAAGGATGAACACACCTGCCCTCAATGGCTGCTTGGGAAGATTACAAAGTCAAAAACTATATAAAAGCATACCTGTCTTCCTTTTAGCTAATTAAAACAGTGGCTGGCGCCAGGGAGCTTTTCTTTATCGTGCACTGCCATCTTCTGGCCACATGAGCCTCTACACCACAACCCATCAGTTCCATGCATAAGAAACTAATGAACATTTGCATACATCCTTGTGTTTAACATCAGATCCTAAAGTCCAACCATAAAAACATGCTAATAGCCCTGAAAACCATAGGGAAATGCTACTGTTTTCTCTGTTTGAACATACGGCGTACACACACATGACATGAAATGAAAACAAAGTTGAGGGTGCCCACAAGTTGCTGTTCACACTGTGGACCCATCTTCCCCACTCTGCAACATGTCAGTTAACGTGGAGAAAGGAAGGGAAGAGGTATTAGCAGACACCCACTGACTGACAGGTGTTTTCAAGTATGTTACCTCGCTCTATTCTTACAAGCATTTCATGTAAAATAAAGCGTTATTTCCATTTTGCTGAGGCTTCAAAGTTACTAAACCCACGGAGTGTCAACTTGCTGTTAACTGGTGGAAGGAGGATTGGAATCCAGGTATGTCTGACTGCAAAGCTCAATCTCTGATGGGTACTGCCCGAACTGCGTCTCACCATCTCACACACCCTGCTGTACTTAGACCAGGGTGTGCAGATCTGAGGGCTTGCTTTCGCCTTAAACCTGGTATGAGCCATTTGGTCTATGCAGTTTGGATATGCAAACACAAACACAGATATACACACACACACATATATATATACACATGTGTATGTACACATGTATATATTTGTAATAAAAACAAAACAAAAGCTACATACGTATAGTTTTGTTTATATATAGTTGTGTGTGTGTGTATATATATATGTATTACAGGGGTTTTTTTCTGATAAATCATTTAAAAGATGTAGATATATCCTCCTCAAATACATCAGCATGCATCTCCTAATAAAGACAGTCTCGTACATAACGGCAATTCCATGATCACGCCTAAAAATATTAACTTTGATTCAAAATTAAATCTAATGCCCAGGGATGTAAAGGTCTCAATGGTCATTAAGAGGCTTGAAAAATTTGACCTCTGCATTGGAACTATGTCCTTTTTGTCTTTTTAAATTTAGAACAGTTCCCCCCACCCTTTTTATTTATTTATTTATTTTCATGTGACAATTTAATGTAAGTCCTCTGTGTAATGCCTAAGGAAAATAGGCATCTGCTAGTTAGCTCTCTCATCATTAAATAAATAACCCTGTGGTTAAAGCTGAGTCTCCAATATCCTACATGTTGTATCATGTGCATTCCTCTCCTATAAACAGGGTCATATGGATGGAGAAGCTGTCCTCACTCCCTGCCCGGCTGTGTAGAGCACTCAGCACTGCAGCTTGTCAACCCCTATGAGGCCTGATGTGACTTGCCTGGCATGTGAATTTTGGATCTCATAGTTTTTTTCTTATCCTTCCATTTCCTTTTTTTTTTCTCTTTTCTTTTTTCCAAAAATGTTCTCTTTTTGCCTTTATATTATCTGAAAATAAATCGTGAAAATTTCACCCTAAAATATTTTAGTATGAATCTACTGGTAATGATAACATTGTCCCACATGATCGTCAAACCGTGGGCAATTTTGTGCCCCGGAGGACACCTGGCGGCATCTGGAGACATTTTCGGTTGTCTCAGTGGGGGAAGGAAAAGGTCTCAGCATCTGGCGGGTGGAGACCAGCACTGCTGCTCAGCACCCACAATGCACAGGACAGTCTCCGGAGCAAAGCACTCCCTGGTCCAATTTACCAACAATGCCAAGATTGAGAAACCCTTTTCTCCATCGCCACAAAATCATTAAGCACATTAATGTCATTAATATTTAACAAATGTCTAACTTTCATTTTCCATGAAATGAAACACATTTTTTCAGTCTTCATAACTTCCCCCAAGAAGGGGCAATCAGCTTCGAAGTCGGATGGCAGCACCTGCGGCGCAGGCACAAGGCGCGCCTCTAGTGGTCAGCTGGGAAATCGACGCCTGAGAGCTCAATGCCCTCCAGAGGCGGCTGGGCTGGGAGCTTCCTGTCTGGCAGTGGGAGCTCAAAGCGCTGACTGTTGTGTTGTGTGTTGCTGCTGTTGCTGCTAATTACCCTAATCCTTGTGCACAGAGGATGCAATTTACAGGCAAACAATCCACATTCAAGGCACAGGCACTTCACTATTGCCCAGGAAGAGCTTTAAAAGGATCCTGACATTTTGTTCTCTTGGGCAAAACAAACTGGATCTAAAAGTAGATGCGAGTAACGAGCTGTCAGTCAGGAGTAACGCTGTGTCCTTTTGAGACAACTTCAAGATTTGGAAGAAGAAATCAAGGTTCAGAAAAGAAAGATATTAATATCAAAACTTACTTTAAGGGACATACTTGACTTTTCACAAGCATATTCCTGGAGAATGGCAGAAGAGACTAAAGATTTACTGGATTGGTACTCAAAATAGATCACTTTGTCTTTAGAGTATCCTGGCGGAATAGAAAGGGCAGCTATTTTCTCCACATTACAGATGTGAGAAAAGAATTACAAAGAGAGTGGTTGCGTCTATTAATTATAATATTATCAATATCATCAGATAAATTTGAACGTTTTATTCATTGGAGAAAGATTTTTTTTTCTGCTTAAATGACCGTTGTGGATGGGGGCAGTTGTGATTATGTGTTATTGCTTATTTCTTTGTTTACGGCTTTAACTAATGGGCCAAATTAACAACAAATTGTTATTTTATTTTCTCAGCTGACTAAAGTTTGGTGATGGAAAACACCTCTCTTCTGGAGACAAGGACAACATCACTAATTGATCACAGAACTACTTCTGCTAAATCTGGTTATACTTCTGAACGCTTCTTCACGTAGTTCACCAGGCAAGTATTACCAGCTGATAAAAATTTGCTACCAACATGGCAAACTTTTTAACCAAGGTAGCAAAGACTTTTAAACAATATATGATCAAAACAGATTTTTTTCTTTTTTTTCCAGACACGGTCTTGCTCTGTCACCTAGGCTGGAGTGCAGTGGTATGATCCTGGCTCACTGCAACCTCTGCCTCTGCCTCCTGGGCTTAAGTGATACTCCTGCCTCAACTTTCCAAGTAACTAGGACTATAGGCATGTGCCATCATGCCTGGCTAATTTTTGTATTTTTGGTAGAGACGGGGGTCTCACCATGTTTCCCAGTATGGTCTTGAACTCCTAACCTCAAATGATCCACTTGCCTTGGCCTCCCAAAGTACTGTGATTTTTTTATGGGGTGTGAGCCATCATGCCCAGCCTAAATCGATTTCTACTTACTTTGAGACTAGTACATAAATTTGAAGTTTTCCATGAACTAGGCTAAAAGTTACTCAGGCCCAATCATCATGCAACTCAATTTGCATTTATATTGTAATCTTTGTATAAATATTGATTCAATTCTATGCTTGCCATGGTAGCTGAAACAGCGAAAGGTACTTCATTCATGTTTTGACCAAGAAGCTTTTAATACTGCAACATTTGTTTAAAAAATGGTTTGCAAAGTTAGGTGCCCACCTACCATCTTTCTGCCTTACAAAGATAAAACAAAGATGTAAATCAGAACCACAGCAGTCACTCATTAAATATTACCTCTAAGTGGTAAACTTAACTTTGATAGTGGAAAACTAAAATAAGAGTATAAAATCGAAATTTTATTGTTATTTTAAAATAGAACTCAAGTCACAACATCCCCTAAGAGGTCTAAGAAAAAGCAAAGAGAGGAATGATACTCATAGTAAAAACTGTAATTCTGCCACTTACTGAGTATATGCACAGCTCCATACAAAATCACTATTCCATCTCTTGTCATTCCCAAACACAACCCTATGTGCTAGTTCTCCTATGACCCCATTTTACAGATGAGAAAACTGAAGCTCAAAGATGCCAACCTCTTCAGATTTCCTCAAGACCACACTGTTATGAAATAGCAGAACTGGGTCGAACTCTGTCGTATTTGGGAGTATAAATTTCAACCACCCTGTCTTGCCTCTCAGGCAGATTATATAAAAACACTACTTTAAATAACTCCATGAGACCATTAAGCAAAGCTCAGAAAAGTATGAAAAAAAAAAAAACCAAAAAAAAAGTAGAAACAATGGCTTTATGAAGAAGGTTCTAGTGTTTGTTTAGCCTTTCTCTGAGTCTCTGATGAATTAAGAGTGCACAAAATGTACTTGAAAAGAGAAAGGAAGGGAAGTTACATGCACAAATACCACATCCTCATCCCTTTCCTCCTCAAAGAACTCACTCAAGTCCTCTTGTGTGGTGTGGCGGTTAGACTATGCTTTATACATGCGTTTTAAAGTTTTGAGCAAAGGAGATGCTCAAAAAAATGTTAGACCCTTTCCTATCTATTCGTACTTAGCATAAAAAGATAATGAGGCTACCTCCTAGAAGAGAGGGCTATGACTGTACATGTCTGCCCATTGGTCTATAAGATGTGATCAAGAATGCAACCATGAAGCATCATTTGTGGAAACTTCCCAGGTCCAG
The DNA here is from genome assembly GCF_000951035.1 of Colobus angolensis palliatus. Taxonomy (NCBI): domain Eukaryota; kingdom Metazoa; phylum Chordata; class Mammalia; order Primates; family Cercopithecidae; genus Colobus; species Colobus angolensis. The sequence continues at coordinate 3,088,528 of NW_012119043.1, read as the reverse complement.
GAAGGGAAGCTAAGACCAAGAAATGAGGCACTGCAATGATGTCTGCAGCAAGCATGCAGACGTCTCCCCTTTCCGTCGCCAATACAGCAAGACAAACATTTCCCAAACATCAGAACAACCACATATCAAGCTTGCCATTGTTATCTTCTCCATGAGTCACCTTTACCATGATTAGCTTATTATTTTTCTTTAAACTGACTTTTTTTATGTGTCAGTAAACTTTAAAACATGATTTCATGTCATCGCCAAAACTGAAAACCAGCCTCATTTGCTATAAATAGATGGAGACTCTCAGACTGAATGGGTTGAATACTGCAATGCTCCTCAATTGTTCAATTCTGGCTGGATATTTTGTCTGCTGAAAGCTCGCTTGCTCTCTCTCTCTCTGTTCAAAAAGATTAGCAAGGGTTGGAGAGGTGTTAGAGATATAATAGCAACATGCAGAGTCGATCTCTTTGACATGTGAAAGACTGAAATGGATTTGAGAAGGAAATTAGTGTCTCATTCTATGATTCAATTATACTGAATGCCACATCCATGCGCCACCTCGAATGGCTTCATGTAAGAAGGGTGGAATTCATGCTACACTTGGAAACAATGCAATAAACCACTCATCTACCCAGCCTCACTCAACCTCCTGGACGAACCGTGTTCCAAGCCTTATCAGCTATTCACGGTCAGTGATGAACTTTCAAAGCTACAAGTCAGTGGTATCTTAGCACTTCTTCCAATTAATTGGTCAGAGCATCTACTCTGAGATACACAGAGCTTAAAGGATTCCCTACAATGGTTCTGTGTATCTTTTGTCTCAGTCATTTCCCACATACGCTAAAGCAAGATGGAAAAATCTAGTATGCAATCTGCTGTCAAAATAGAAACTCCTGTGTTATCACAAAACCTCTAGAGAAATCTCAAATCTTTGGTTTCACCCTTTTATTTATTTTATAAGTGTAAAATGCACACCAGATTTTGAAGGCTTAGTACCCATACACGCACACAGATATACACACATAAATATATTATATATCATAAATAACTTTTGGCCGGGTGCAGTGGCTCATGCCTATAATCCCAGCACTTTGGGAGGCTGAGGTGGGTAGATCACTTGAGGTCAGCAGTTCAAACCAGCCTGGCCAGCATGAAACTTCGTCTCTACTAAAAACACAAAAATTAGCCAGGTGTAGTGGTACATGCCTATACTCCCAGCTACTTGGGAGGGTGAAGCGGGATAATTGCTTGAACCCAAGGAGGCAAAGGCTGCAGCGAACTGAGATTGTGCCACTGCACTCCAGCGTGGGCGACAGAGCAAGACTCCGTCTCAAACAAAACAGAACAAAAAAAATCTTTTATTTCAAGTACGTGATGAGAATACTTTGGCTATATAGGTTAAATAGATTATATTATTAAAATTAATTTCAATTGTTTCTTCTTAGGTTTTTTAATGTTGCTACTAGAAAATGTAACACCACATATATGGCTGGCATTATATTTCTATTGGGCAGTACTGGGTTACATGTTCTTTACAGTTCCTTACTGATTAATCACTTTAGTAACATATAAAAATTGCTCCTAAAATTCGAAGAGCCTGTATAAATAGGGGCACTTTAATTTTATGGGGTAAAAGTCACTGGCAGATACATAAAAAGCTTTGCCGCCATTGTTCAGTTTTCCTCTATATTAAAAACTTGTATAATGATGTCAGAAGATAAACAGCTGACTATCTTTAAAGTAAGAAAAGAGGGAAAAAGGATTTCATGGCTCATATGTCTATGGATAAAGCCATCCAACTGTGGAACACTCCAAACTGGTTCCCTAATCAAAGATATACTTTTAATGAGATTTTATCTTTGATTGAAAATGTAAGGCTGTAATGAACTGTGGGGTCATTACTCTGCTTCCGGGCTTAATTTTTATTTAATCCTAGCTCCCTGATGCTTTTGATATGGAATTCTTAATTTAGGCTGGATGTTTAAAACTTTCTTCTTAGGATCTTTTGATGTAGGTAGCCTTTTATGGGCAATAAGGCCATGGATCTTAGAGTAATAAAATAGGCTTCCAGTCTCCACAGAAACATACCACGTATCTCTACATCTTTATATGTGTTTGTGTCTATGGAGATATATCAGTCGAGTGTTACAACAGGGCCTTAAGGAATGTCAGATGTGTTGACTACCCTTAGTTCTGCGGCTTCTGGCAGGAGCTAAAATACCTATGGTCTCTAGAGTAGGGAAAACCTGTATTCTGGTTGTAGGCCTGCCACTGACTCATTATGTGAGCTTGGAACATTCATTGAATATTTTGGAATTCTATTTCATCATCTGAAAAAAAGTAACTATCTACTTTTTTAAATAGGCAGATTAAATAAATCACAGTTGTAAAGCAGTTAGTCTTGCAGGTAGAAAGCATTTAGCACTCAAAAGTGCCTTCTATTCTTTTTGAAGTCTTCTGGTCTTCTGGATCTGTGCATAGGAAGTTGACTTAACGGCCGGGCATGGTGACTCATGCCTGTAATCCCAGCACTTTGGGAGGCCGAGGTAGGCAGACCACCTGAGGTCAGGAGTTCGAAACCAGCCTGGCCAACATGGTGAAACTCTGTCTCTACTAAAAATACAAAAATTAGCCGGGCGTGGTGGCAGGCACCTGTAACCCCAGCTACTTGAGAGGCTGAGGCAAGAGAATCGCTTGAACCTAGGAGGCAAAGGTTGCAGTGAGTCATGATCACACCATTGCACTCCAGCCTGGGGGACAATAGTGAGACTCTGTGAAAGAAAAGAAAGAGAGAAAGAGAGAGAGAGAGAAAGAGAGAGAAAAAGAGAGAAAGAGAGAAAAAGAGACAAAGAAAGAGAGAGAGAGAGAAAGAAAGAGAAAGAAAGAAAGAGAGAGAGAGAGAGAGAGAGAGAGAGAGAGAAAGAAAGAAAGAAAGAAAAAGAAAGAAAGGGAAAGAAAGAAAGTAAGTAAGTTAGTTGAGAGTTAACACTGGAAAAGGTTCCAGGTCCTTTTTTCGACCTGGACCTATCAATACAAAATAGTTTACACACTGTTTGTGGATTATATGCACAGAATGTGTAATGAGCAAGTCAGGGTTTTCATTGCCAAGGCCCTCCCCATTCAGGACCTTTCTGCCCAACTGGGGCAGGTGCTGCCATGGTAAAAATGAAAGAGCTCATGGCTCCCCAGAATTGACTGGAAGGCAGGATGGTACTCTGTTCCCTACCCGCTTTCTCCACACACCTTTCTGATCATGGAAGGCCTTCCTCCAAACTCCTTGTAACTACAACACTCACCTCTACTATTCTCCAGCCTACCTGTGTACCCCAAAATCTTTCTTACCTATCATTTGTGTTCCTCTACAATCTGATCCTAGTTGATCTAGGGAAGTGTGTGTGTTTGTGTGTGTGTGTGTGTGTGTTTGTGTGCGTGTTCTCTAGGCAGCCTCCTTCTACCTACTTCTGATAATAACCCTCCCTGACCGTAATCCCCTACCTTGACTTCCCTTCAGTATTCCTTTTAAAAAATCTTTTGAGGACCTCTTTTCCTTTGGGGAACCTCTCCTCTCCCATTTCCCTTGGTGTCCGTGTAAAGCTGACACCTGTCCAAAGTTCCAGAGATTCACAAGGGTCTCAGGCCTGGACAAACACCACATCCCATGTGACATGGTTTGGTTGTGTCCCCACCCAAATCTCATCGTGAATTGTAGCTCCCATTATTTCCATGTGTTGTGGGAGGGGCCTAGTGGGAGATAATTGAATCATAGGGGTGGTTTTCCCCATACTGTTCTCGGGGTAGTGAGTAAGTCTCACAAGACCTGAGGGTTTCCTAAGGGGAAAGCCCTTTTGCTTGTTTTCTCATTCTCTCTTGCCTGCCACCATGTAAGACATGCTTTCTTTCTGCCATGATTGTGAGGCCTCCCCAGCCACATGGAACTGTGAGTCCATTAAACCTCTTTTTCTTTATAAATTACCCAGTCTCAGGTATGTCTTTACCAGCAGTGTGAACACAGACTAACACACCATGCCTACCATGGCAGGGCCTGGTTCAGCAGTGAACACAGGATGCAAACCGGACCAAGCCCATGGCGTTTTCACTAAATGTGTCAAATGCAAGTCTTGAAATAATCTTCTGGGCCATTTTGCTCTGCTTAGGAAGAGCCCACCTGAATTGCAGTCAATTCCAAGAAAAAAAAAAAAAAACCCAGAAATGGGGACTGATACATTTCTGATGACAAGTGCATGACCACCTACATTGAGGCATGCCTAAAGCCAAATATCCCTTGATTTTCAGACATGGAAATACGTTAGTTTCCTAGGGAGGCTGCAACAAACCGCCACAACCTGGGTTGCTTAAAACAAATGGGCTGGGTGCAGTGGCTCATGCCTGTAAATCCAGCACTTTGGGAGGCCAAGGTGGATCGATCAGGAGGTCAAAAGATTGAGACCATCCTGGTCAACATGGTGAAAACCCATCTCTACAAAAAATACAAAAATTAGCAGGCATAGTGACACGTACCTGTAGTCCCACTTACTCAGGAGGTTGAGGCAGGAGAAGGGCTTGAACCTGGGAGGCAGAGGTTGCAGTGAGCCAAGATCATGCCACTGCACTCCAGCCTGGGTGACACAGTGAGACTCTGTCTCAAAAAACAAAAACAAAAACAAAAACAAAAAAACACAACAGAAGTGTATTCTCTCCCAGTTCTGGAAGCTAGAAGTCTGAAATCAAAGCCCTAGCAGGGTCTTGTCCTCTCTGGGGACCCTAGGGAAGAATCCTTCCTGGCCTCTTGTAGCTTCTGGTGGTGGCCAGCACCCCTTGTGCTCCTCGGCTTGTGTGTGCATCTCTGCAGTCTCTGCCTCAGTTAACACATGGTTTCTTCCCTATGAGTCTGCATTTCTACCTCTGCTGGTCTCCATCTTCTTATAAGAACCCAGTCGTGCCAGCCATGGTGGCTCATGCCTGTAATTCCAACACTTTGGGAGGCTGAGGTGGATGGATCACTTGAGGTCAGGAGTTCGAGACCAGCCTGATCAACACGGTGAAACCCCGTCTCTACTAAAAATACAAAATTAGTCGGGCATGGTGACAGGTGCCTGTAATATCAGCTCTCAGGAGACTGAGGCAGGAGAATCACTTTAACCCAGGAGGTGGAGGTTGAGGTGAGCTGAGATCGCACCATTGCACTCCAGCCTGGGTGACACAGCAAGACACCGATGCAAAAAAAGAAAAGAAAATACATAAATAAATAAAGAACGCAGTCATTGGATTTAGGATTGCTCCAATCCAGGATGACCTCATTTTAACTTGATAATATCTGCAAAGAACCTATCTCCAAATAAAATTACATTCACAAGTGTGGGGGTGGGAGAAGCTAGGACTTCAACATATCTTTTCTGGAGGCCTCTATTCAACTCATGACAAGGAGTTAATGCCAATCTTAGCTTAAGCCAATTCAAATGGCGTTTCTATTACAACCAAGAGTGTGGTGAATCTCCCACTTATTTCCTAGGGTCTTCTCTCTGCCTCTTCTCTCTGCCAGGCACATGAGTCACAGAAACCCTGTCATGAAGCTGGTCCTCCAGCCCGGCAAGTCAACCCCATGTTTCATTACTTTATGTTCGGCATACATTTATATAGTTTTTTGACACGGAGTCTTGCTCTGTCAAGCTCAGGCTTGAGTGCAGTGGCATGATGTAGGCTCACTACAGCCTCTGCTCACTACAACCTCCACCTCCTGAGTTCAAGTGATTCTCCTACCTCAGCTTCCCGAGTAGCTAGGATTACAGGTGTGCACCACCACGCCCGACTAATTTTTGTATTTTTAGTAGAGATGGGGTTTTGCCATGTTGGCCAGGCTGGTCTCAAACTCCTGACCTCAGGTGATCCACCTGCCTGGGCCTCACAGAGTGCTGGGATTACAGGTGTGAGTCACCGCGCCTGACCTCAATACATGTTTGAATGACTGGTACTTGCAACTTGGTACAGGGATACGAGTGACCTTTGAGAATCAAAGAGTGAACAGAGAAGACACAGATGGGATGATGCAGACTAGTCCGGAAGGAGTATAGAGACCATAAAATGATGAGCCTGGGTACTATAGACATCACTGATCACCGGTAAATTACACCTCTGTCTGCTGTAAGCAAGCACTGCATTTACTTGACCAACCTCTGTTCCAACTCTGGTAAGAAGCACTACAGTTTTTCTTCAAGGAGCTGTTTTTTCCCTTTTGTGGTTCCACACTGTTAACATCGCACTGGCTTCATATCAGCACTCCAGGGGAGGGGGTACAATTGAGGCCAGGTTGATCAAAATCTCACACGCCTTTGCCTGGGGTCTAGGTGGATTCAGGTTAATCAATGGATCTGTTGGGTGGGAAAGGGGGACATGAGACCCATAACATCAGAGATAGATCCACCTAAGAAATAGGCTTACGTTAGGACTGCTTGGGAAGAGAAATGATCTTTCTACTGGAGTTGGTGAACTGGTGGGAGGTATGCCTGACACTGCTGATGTCTGCCTCACTGCTTCACAAGGTAAGCCAAACTCAAGGAAAGCAGACAAGCAGAAGCGGAATCATGGTGGGTAGAGGTTTCCTATGGAATCATTTCAGGACCCGGATCCATGTGTACCTGAAGTCAGTAGTCTTATATGCTTGTTTAAGATTCTGTCATATAAACAGAATTTCTTCTTTCTTTCTTTTCTTTTTTCTGTTCTTTCTTTTTCCTCCCACCTTCCTTCCTTTCTTCCTCCCTTCCTCCCTTCCTCCCTTTTTCTTTTTTCTTTCCTTCTTTCCTTCCTTCCTTCTTTCCTTTCCTTTCTTTCTTTTCTTTTTCTTTTTCCTTCCTTCCTTTCCTTTCCTTCCTTCCTTTTCTCTTTCTCTTTCTTTTTCCCTCTTCTCTCTCTCACTGTCCTCCCTCCCTGCCACAATAGCCTATACCTTATCTTCTCCATGTATGAAAAATTCTATTTATATGGTTATTTTATATTTGATATATCTTTCTCCAACAGAATCTAAGCATCATGGTGGTGGATTGTAAGAGACGATTGTATTTCAATGACCTTTATATTTCCAAAAGCTCATAAATAGAAACTAAATAACAGATAAATATCTATTTCTAGCTAATGTTACCTTAGCCTCCAATACCAGTATACCTGGTATTATACCTCCAATACCAGGTGAGATGAACCTACAGTCTTTGAAATTGAATGCGATTAACAACTATTGGGTAAGGTTCACCAATTCCAAATAATGTCAGAAACATTTGGTGCAGTGCGTAAGTTAACATATGACCAAGCAATTTAAAATCAACTGTTTGATACTGATATTTCACAGTTATCATCCTGTCTACTTAGTAGTCGCAACAGTTTTTAAATGTATCTTGGAATGTGAAAAGGCAGTCTGAACGTTAAATGGCACACAACAATTTCATGAACTCTTACAATTACTGGGATACGCTGACTTGATGGAATACTACTCCGTCATAAAAAGGAATGCATTAATGGCATTCGCAGCAAACTGGATGGGATTGGAAACTGTTATTCTAAGTGAAGTAACCCAGAAATGGAAAAGCAAACATCGTATGTCCTCACTCCTAAGTGGGAGCTAAGCTATGAGGATGCAAAGGCATAAGAATGATGCAGTGGACTTTGGGGACTCAGGAGGAAAGGGTGGGAAGCAGGTGAGGAATAAAAAAATACAAATTGGGTTCAGAAGAGGAATCTGATGTGCAGAAAGGCTAAGGAACTTGCCCAAACTGAGTCCTGAATTCCTTCCTACATGTATCCCAACAGATGTTCCTATTCTTCTATTATGTCTTACTTTCTAATGTTCAAATATCAAATTAATAAAATGATGTTTGAACGTGAAAATAAATATTTCTCTTTTCCGTGCAAATTTTACACATGGTCAAAATCAGAAGCATATGCTAGCTTGTAAGATGTGTTTTTATTAAACATTATATCAATTACTATTCCATGGACCTCTGACACAAGTGTATTCATCATTTTAATGACCGCATAATACTCTCTCATGTTCTGTGCTCTACATAGGAAGCTATTACCTTAAGATTGAGCATTTAGTTTGTCACCAATATTTTGACATTGCAAGTAAAATAACAATGGTGGCTTAGTCCAGGTGTCCTTTTGTTTCCATTCGACTGGAATAATAAGAAATAATGAATAAGATTGGGTCAAAAGAAATAATTACCTGTTTGGTCATTCGTAGGTATGAGTACTCTGGTTTTTAAATGATTTCTACTAAATTGCAAGATGCCCAGTAAATAAGGAAACCAGTCTTATAACAACATCACCAATATGGGAAAAGGTAGTATTCTTATTTCATGTTAACCTGGCTAATTTTAGTAGATAGAGATGGGTATATTATATGGTTTTAATTTGCATTTTCATACCATTATCAAGGAAAGGTGTTTACTGTGTGTTTAAGTCTACTTATGCTTTCTTAGGGGTATGTTTTCTGTTATATCCTTAGCTCTTATAACTTTATGATTTCTTTATGAAAACATTCCAGTCATGGGGCAAAATTAACATTTGTCAGCTCGTGAATTGATGAATTCAATCAACATGAAAACTCCATCTGAATAGATTAAATTAAAAATACATATGTTTGGCTGGGAGCAGTGGCTCACTCCTGTAATCCCAGCTCTTTGGGAGGCCAAGATGGAAGGACTGCTTGAGCTCAGGACTTGGAGGCCAGCCTGGGCAACACAGGGAAAACCTCATCTCTGCAATAAGTTAAAATAAAAAAATAAAAAAAAAACCATAGCCAGGCATAATGGTGTACTCCTGTAGTTCCAGCTACTCGGGAAGCTGAGGTAGAAGGATCACACTGAGTACAATATGCCTACTTGGTACTATATAACTACTTGTGCCCAACAGGCTGAGGCTGCAGTGAGCCATGATCATACCATCACACTCCAGCACGGGCACTAGAGCAAGACCTCGTCTCGATATATAGAGATCAGATAGGTAGATAGATAGATAGATAGACAGACAGACAGACAGACAGACATAGGTTTTCCTTACTTCAAGTTAGGGTACTAATTTGAAGGGACGCACAGGTAGACTTGGAGTTTTTCAATTACTCCTTTGACTTGATTCTCCAGATACCATGGGTCAGTTACTTCGGCTGAGAAGGGCCGTCTACCTCCCTGGCTGGGCCAGATCTGCCTGCCTGGCTCACGGTGAGCATTTGCTTTTCCACTGTGCTCCCTTAACCAAAAGCCAAAACTCCTTAAGCTTAGGACCTTTTCTGTTCTGAAGGTTCTGTCCTCCAAAGCACCCAGAAAACCTTTTGGTTGAATAGGAAATATAAAATTTGCCAAGAGGGTAGATCTTAAGTGTTCTCACCACACTCACACACACAAAAAGAAAAGAAACAAACAAACAAAAAACCCAGCAATATATGAGATGATAGATTTGTTAATTCACTTGATTCTAATGACTTTTTCTTCTTCTTCTTTTTTTTTTTTTTTTTTTGAGATGGAGTCTTGCTCTGTCACCCAGGCTAGAGTGCAGGGGCGTGATCTCGGCTCACTGCAAGCTCTGCCTCTTTTACATAATGTCTATGAATATGTAAACATCAAGTTGTATACCTTAAACGTATAATTTTTACTTGTCGATCATACTTCAATCAATCTGAAAAACAAAGAAAATATGAAAAACCTCTGGTTGATCTGCAAATTCTAATAGCTGTTAGTTTAAAATGACCACAGTAAAAAGAAGATCACGCAGTTTCTATGACTTCATGCAACAATAAATCCTAACCCAGAATTGGCCAAAATGCCTCATAACTTGATAAAAAGCAGCTCCATATATGAAGTGAGTTGGGTGAGGATGTTTGTGTGGTAGACGCACGCACACACACGGGCACAGTTTCCCACCCCATCCTTGGATTCTGTTGTTATTGCATCATGTTCCATCACAAATTTTTTCAGCAACCTACTTGCTGAGATGGATGGCACAATCCCGGGGTTTTCTGACCTTGATCAACATGAAGAAAATTTCAGCTGAACTGTGCAAAAGTGCAGGGAAAACATAAATCACATTTGGACAGGGCATGCTTTCTATCTAAAGTGTGAAGTCACCCAATCACACATCAAGAAGTGGTATAATAGAACCCACCAACTGAAGAGAAAGAAAAATTAATTAACGTTCACTCCAGTCATCACAAAAAAAGACATTGCCTTTTTTTTTTATAAGAGATGACAGAACAATCTTAGAAAAATAGCTCTGCGCTTGATTAAGCATTTCCTAAATGCATTTTCATTCAGAACTTAAAGAAAGAAGTTTGCTAAAAATTACACAAAAGAATAGACTTGCTTCTTTTAAGTAAAATAAGTGGCACATGAAAGTAATAGCTATAATTAGTGGTATTAAAATATAAGCAATTCATTCCCAATTAATACAAAATTGCAAAGAGATGACAAATATCATCATAGACAAATCACACTTTTAAAATTAAGGCATCAAAACATAACTCTTGTTATCTGAGGATGACATCATGTGAATTGTTACCACAATGTAATCAATAGAGAAGGCTTCTCAAGTACCTAGGAAAGTGTGGCTACCCATGCCTGATATAAAGCTCTCACTTGTTAAATTATCTTTAAGCCATGCACTATCCATGAAAATACCGGTGCCTTGTTAAGCTGCAAATCCATAACATAAGGAAAACAGGCATGCGCCAAAGAACAGAAGCATCTTTGGGCTGAAACACACAACATGTGGCTTTGTATCACTCCTCAGTTGCCAGATTCTGTGCCAGGAACAACTAAACTGTATCTGGCAGGTGCCCTGTGGCTCTCACTCCTCCACCCTTGGCAGGCATCACTAATCAATCATGCACTCTTTCTGGGAGAAGCCACACGCCACAATCTGAGACTCCTCATCAACAAGGTGTTCTGTGCAGCCACAATCAATCTGAGTTGACACCAGAGATTCAATCTGTATCCAATCCCTGGTCTGCAACTTCACTTAGTTTTCTCAACTCCATGCTCTTTCACTCAGATTGAGAAGTAGCTACAGAATACACAAAACTCTAGACAGGTAATTGAGGGTTTGGTATCCAGCTTAAGCTTTGTAATTTACTTTGCTATCATCTTAACTGGTCCTAGATGTACACTCTGATCTCACCAGGAATGTAAGACACAGAGTCAAAGATTTAAAAAAGAGTAGCAGGAAAGCAGATATAAGTGTAATAATCAGGCAGCTTGTACATCTTTGTTTTTTTTTAGAGAGACGGTCTTGCTCTGTCACCCAGGTTGGAGTGCGGTGGTGCGATTATAGCTCACTGCAGCCTTGAACTCTTGGGCTCAAGAGATCCTTCTCCTTAAGCCTTCTGAGTAGCTGGGACTACAGGCACGCACCATCATGCCTAACTATGTGGCTAATTTTTTTTTTTCTTCAATTTTGCAGAAATGGGGTCTATGTTGCCCAGGCTGGTCTCAAACTCCTGAGCTCAAGTAATCCTCCCGCTTGTGTCCAAAAAGCACTGGGATTCCAGGCGTCAGCCACCATGCCCAGCCAGCTTGCACTTATTCAAGGTGCATCCTGTGCCTAGCCAAGATGGTAAGTACCCTCAGTGTAAGAGCTCACTGAGTCCCACAGTGACCCTGGAAAATATTCTCTCCTCCTCTCCATTTTATATGAGACCTTGAGCATGTGAGAGGTTAAATAACCAGGAAGCCACCACGCTGGGGTTCAAAGCCAGGCCTTTTAGAATCCTAAGCTGAAGCTCTTAGCCACATGGTTATACCTGGGATTCTTTAGATACACTTCCCAAAGCCAACTTCAAGGCTGTATGGAGGGTGTATGAGACCAATAGCCCGATCTACCTCAGTGCTTTTCATTGCACTCTCTGGGGTACCACTGTGCCCATGGCACCAATGAGGGTGCCCAGCGGCTTCTCATCATCTGTCATGTAGGTTTCGGGCCCATCAGAGGCTAATTTAACTCAACACCACATTCACTTTAGAAGCGCTGCGACTTTTTACCTGCCTCCCTCTCCCGCAACCCACCACCACCCTCACATTTTCCTAAAATAAATGAAAGAGGAAAGTACGGTTCACATCTCATTTTCAAAGTTTAGTAAAAGAGTTAACCTGTGAATAAAATATAAAAGGCAGGTGCAGAGACCCATCCTAGAGTCAGAAGCTTTTGGCTACAAAAATAACTGTCAGCTGTGCTGGCAAGTGAGACACTGCCTGGAACCATGAGCATTTTGATGGTTCTGTGGAGCAGACTCATTGAGGACTCCGAGATAAATACCTTAGGCTGAGTGATTGAGAGGAAATATAAATGCAGAGATATATCACAGGATGGCATTTAGCAGTAGCCCAGGTTATTTCTGTTGAGGGCTGTGTTGCAATAACTCTCGTAAGTAAAGTCACTGTTTACCTGTGTGTCAGGCCCTAAGCATGTGGAGTATAGAAGGGACATGTTTTCTTGTTCCTGTGAAGCATGCTTGGAAGAGGCAGTACAGTCTAGAGGTTAAGACTCAAACAAAGACTTCCTGGGTTCCCACCTCCATACTTACCACCTGGGTGACGAAAGAGTCTTACTCTGTCACCCAGGGTGTAGTGCAGGGGCGTGATCTCAACCCACTATAACCTCTGCCTTCCAGGTTCAAGTGATTCTCCTAACTCAGCATCCCGAGTAGGGTGGCTGGGATTATAGGTGCCCACTACCACACATGGATAAATTTTGTACTTGTGGTAGGGACAGGTTTTCATCATGTTGGCCAGGCTGGCTTCAAACTCCTGACCTCAGGTGATCTGCCCACCTCGGCCTCCCAAAGTGCTGGGATTAGAGGCATGAGCCACTGTGCCTGGCCTCAGTCACATTCTTGAACTCCGCCTGTATTAGTCTGTTTTCATGCTGCTGATAAAGACATACCTGAGACTGAATAATTTACAAAGAAAGAAAGGTTTAAAAGACTCACAGTTCCATGTGGCTGGGGAGGCCTCATAATCATGATGGAAGGCAAAAGGTACATTTTATATGGTGGCAGAGAAGACAGAAAAACAAGCGAAAGGGGTTTCCTCTTATAAAACCATCAGATCTCATGAGACTTATTCACTACCACGAGAACAGTGTGGGGGACACCATCCCCATGGTTCAGTGACCTCCTACCAGGTCCCTCTTACCACATGTGGGAATTACGGGAGCTCTAATTCAAGATGAGATTTGGGTGGGGACATGGTCAAACCATACCACCTCCATCCCTCATTTTTCTCATCTGTAACATGGGGATAAATATTGTATCTGTCTTAAAAGATCTTTTTAAGGATTCAATCATAGAATATGCATAAAGTACTAAAAAAATGGTCTATGGCCTCTAGTAAATCCTCAATGCAAGGTAGTAGCTATATTATTATTCATTTTCCCTTCTAGAAAAATAATATCAGTCAAGGTTTCTTTAGTGGACAATCCCTCCTTCTTCTTTTTTTCTTTTTCTTTTTCTTTTCTTTTTTTTTTTTGAGATGGAGTTTCACTCTTGTTACCCAGACTGGAATGTGATGGCACAATCTCAGCTCACTGCAATCCCCGCCTCCTGGGTTTAAGTGATTCTCCTACCTCAGCCTCCCAAGTAGCTGCAATTACAGGTGCCCCTCACTACGCCCGGCTAATTTTTTATTATTTTTTATTTTTAGTAGAGACAGGGTTTCACCATGTTGGCCTGGCTGGTCTCCAATTCTTGACCTCAGGTAATCTGCCCACCTGGGCCTCCCAAAGTGCTGGGATTACAGGCATGAGCCACCACGCCCAGCCCCCTCCCTCTTTTTTAAGTCCGTTTAAGTCATTTAGCTGGACCCTCATCCCACTTCTGGGGTGGCTGAGGGAAACAAATAGGAGGGACACTGCCCTTTATAGCTAAGAGATACCTGTTAAGCCACATCCAGGAATTGTACTAAGCCACTGAAAAAGAAGCTCCTTTTCTCTGCAGGTGGGAGTTAATATAGCTGGTGGTTGCCATCCTTAGCATCTGGTGAAATTAAAGCACCAGCATCCAGCTATGCCAGAAGACAGCCCCACTTTACTCATAACTGTCATGTATTTTTCTCCTTAAGTTGGTCCGACTTTATTTTCTATGACAATTGAAAACGCCCCGGCTAATGCTCCACACAAGAACAATGCATGGGATGCATGATTTACAAACAGTGTCTGTCCCTGCTTCACAGATGATGCAGCTGTGGACAGACAGGAATGTGACTTTTCCAAGGTCTGCCAGCTGGTGAAGGGGCAGAACCGGGATTCAATGCCAGATCCGTTGGACTGTAAAACTATACTACCTTGTGTTTCTAAATAAATTAGGAGGAGTGAACAAAACTGCTGAGGATTTCCTGGCAGCAGCCCGTCTCTACCAATGGAATATCTCCAGGATTGACTTCCATCCCCTCCTATCTGTGGGTTCTGAACACGCAATTTCAGACACTGGATTCATCATCTCTGCTGTTGCCTGGTCCCCAGTCTCAGTAAAAATGATGTTGAATCTCCCTGGTGGTGGGTTACATGTGCAGCTTTCTCTCCCGCAGCTCTGATTCTCAGCAGAGCACAAAGGCACAATGAGATCTACTTGTGATATATACACAACGTCCCACCAAGATCCCAACCACAAGCTCTTACTGAGCAAAGGAGCTGAGGCAGGTCTGCAGATACAAGATGATTTGCTGATGCTAGATGACCACGCACTTTTCTTTGACCAGAGATTGTAGGACCAGGGGTGAGGGGTTGCCCTAAACAACAGACTGGCTAGTAGCTATGCATTAGTTTGGAATGAGAGCCATGTCCAAGAGGAACGAGGGTTACTAATCTAAAGAAGATTGACAGTTTCAGGGAATCTGCATAAGTTGTAAAATACAGAATGAACAGAAAAGCCCAGCAACGCAGCGAAAGGCTTTGCTGGTGTTAGATCTCTCTGTCCCATTCCTTGGCTAGAGATGGCTGGACCAGGAGGGAACTGACAGAAGTCTCAAAGGTCATGCATACACATAATCTATGAGCAAGCAGACTCCATAAGACAAAGAAACTGTTTTTACGCACCTGACCATTTCTCATGCTGATAGCACATTCCATGTGACACAGATTTCATTCTATATTAAAGGACATAATACTCTTCCTGCTCATAAAGTTTCAGGTGGACTAGCCTTTGCCTGCTTTGAGCCTCATCTCAAGCCACTTTTCCCACTGCTGCCTAACCCCTAGCTAGACTGACCTCTATTCAGTTCCTTAGTCATGCCATGCTCAACCTCCAGACGTCCTCCTCTGCACCTGGCCCAGGATGCTGTCCACCCCATCTCCCTTCAGACTCAAACTCAAATACCCTTCCTGCAGGATGCTCTAATTTCCATTTCCAAAGATTCCAGGAATTTTGGAGCTTCTTCCATTTTAATGCATATGCATAACCAGCCTTAAACAAAGGATACTGGAAGCAGAAAAGAAATCCAATCCCCAGGGCACTTTGTGAGTCTCATCCAGATGGGTGCTCACCGCAGCCTCTGCCCTTATCTGCCTTAAATACCTCGCTTTGGTCTATGAAGGGAAACTATTCCATGAATACTCCCCATTCTAGAAAGAGGCCCTCCCAGGAAGGAGTGAACCTTCCCCTTCCGTCTTTGTTCTGCTATCAGAAGAGATCTAGTCCACTCGTCATCCCAGGGGCAAGAGAGCGACACTAATAGAAACTAATAGAAACCAATCCTGCTGGCTATGTCATGCTCATATGCAGCCTCATTGGCACATAAGCCCTAAACCAGGAGATTAATCCATTGTCAGTGTTGATCAACGCCTTTCTTCCACATGGTAGCAAAGTGTACACAAATACTTAAGCTGAACCATCTCTGACAAGTTCCTGGGTGGACCCATTCATGACGCCCATCCATCGCCAGTAAGTCACGTGGATAGGATTTATCTACTCTCTTGAAAATGCAAACCTTCCTTCTCCCCATCTCCTGTATGCCTCTAGTTCAGATCCATTCTCCGACCTGGACTCCTGTGTCCATCCCTGCCCGCTTCTGGTTCCCTCCTGCACACAAGGAGAGTTTGAAACTTAAATAATGCAAACAAGAAACTCTCCCCTGAATGCAAACCCACCAGTAGAAAACAGTTGTTTCCTATACTTCAGTTATGTGCAGTCCATACTCCCAATGTTTCCACATTCATGTGCTTTTCTTTAAATTGCTTTTGTTCTTAATAAATGTGTTACAAGTCATTTAAGTTTTATTTTAAAGAAAAGAAACGGCTCGTTGAAGTAAACAGAAAGAGCAGTATCCTTTGTCATAAGTAGAAAGTAACTCTAATTCAAAAGTGAAACACTGTTATTCAGTTAAAGCCAGACGCCAGAACTGCCTGTCAAGGGCTCTGGGTCTCTTGGTTAAAAAGGTAGATGATCAAACACTTGAGTCTTTTAGGTTTTTTTTTTTTTTTTTAAATCAACCACCAAATAATGTCTTTGATGTAATGTCAAGGTCTGAGAAATAGTTGACAAGGAAATAACTTCCCTACTATGTGATTTGATACCATATCCATGAACTGCCTGAAGATACCTTGTTTGCCACCTGAAATCTAATCTAAGTGTTTCAACACTTGTACAACACTGGCCTGCAGGAAAATGTGTTCCACTTCTATACCTCACCTCTATTTTTCTCCCTAGCTTCACTAAGGTACAAACTAAAAAACAAAAACAAAAATTGTATATATTTAACAGGTACAATGTGATCTTTTGATAAATGTTTACATTATGAAAAGATTACTACTACTAAGCTAATTAACATATCCATCATCTCACATACTTACTTTGTGTGTGTGTGTGTGTGTGAACACTTGAGATCTACTCTTTTATCACATTTTAAGTCTAAAATACATTAATTAACTCTAATCACTATGGTGTACATCAGTTCTCTATAACTTAATCATCTTATAGATGAAGGTTTGTATCCTTTGACCAAGATCCTCCCTTTTTTCACCCCCCGGTCTCTGGCAACCCACTATCCTACTCTCTGCTTTTTTGAGTTTGAATTTTTTAGATTCCACGTAAAAGTGAGATCATGTACTATTTGTCCTTCTGTGTCTGGCTTATTTCACTTTACCTAACGTCCTCTAGGTTCATCTATCTTGTTGCAAATGGCAGCATTCCCTTCATTTTAACAGCTAAATAATATTCCATTGTAGAACTTCCATGCTATTAAAATGGATATTCTTATATAATACCCTTATAGCCATTATGCACAATGGTATGGAGGCCCTTCAAAAAATGAGAAATCGAACTACCAAATAATCCAGGCATCTCAATGCTTAAAACACCATCCCAAAGAGACAGGTGCATTCCCATGTTCACTCTGTCACACATCACAAAAAAAGGGGCAACTTAGCCCTGTGATTTCTCAAGGTCCAGGCTGACTTCATCTTGTTCGAGTCAAAGTGTTCAGCTTCCTGTACTCAACCCCAGGGCCAGCTTCTGGGTCTGTCTCTGGGCTCCACTCCCAGTTCTTATTCCCCTGATGACTTTCACTTTGGCTGGGTCCTTCATACAAACTTTAAGTACCTTCTTGGTGCTGTGTAACGCTGGCCCCATCCAGTAAAGATTTGCCTTCCATGGGCACAGAGGACTGACACAGAGCCTCAATCCATTGGCCTGATAAACTATTCCCTCCGTAACCTGTTACCCACTCACTCCTGTAGTCTCTCCTTTGGCCAATCTCAGACACACACATCAGACTTGCGTTTGCCATAAACAGACCATGTTCTCTACACCGTCTTGTCCTCGCTATGCTGCTCCCTCTGCCAGAAGGGCCTTTGGTAGACCGACAAAGCCTGGAATTATGCACATGTGAGCTCTTTCTAACCAACTGAGAGTTAGCTTGCAGCACTCAAGTCTTGTCTCTTGAAACTTTTCTGCATAAGTGCTTCATTTGCTTGCACATAGTGTGTTAAAAATCAGTGGTATTACAGGAAAATCCAGATTGGCTTAGAAAACATCAGTACTGAATCTATATTCCACATGGCCCCATTTAGCTGAATAATAGTTCCCAAGATATGAAGGCATCACCCTCCAGGTCACTGCAGTGGACAGGACTTCACATTAAAGACAATCACTCCGCTCCCCTCTCCATTAATTCATTAATTCCTACCCGGACTGGGCAAGCAGGTGCATTTGCATTTCCTGAGCTACACCAAGGATCCCCTTCCTCTATGAAATATTTCCAAGGTCTACTAGGTTCCATTGGTTGCCCACTCCCCTGAGATCCCCTAAGACTTTCCAAGGCCTCATTTTATAAAATAAATGTAATGATAAACGACATGGTAGGTCTGTACGTGTGGATACCAGTAAAAATAAAAATAACAGCAGCTACAGTTAATCGAGTTCTTATTTTGTGCCAGGTATTATATAACATGATTTGCAGTATTATCTTATAAATTCCTCAAACCAATATTTCAAGCAGATTGTATCACCCCCAATTTACAGATAAGCAGATGGAGATAGACACAGGGTAAGAAAGCTTCTCAAGGTCACAGAGCTGCTATGTGGGAGGGCTGGGACTGAAACCCCGACATTTCAAGCTCCAAAGGCTACGTACAGACCCTGGAGTGAGAATCTCTGAGCTCAAATCCTGGCCTCATGATACATCTTGAATAATCTTGGGTAAGTGACTTAATGTGTCTGAGCTACCAACCATTACCTATGCAAGAATTACTTTTTCATGTTTATTTTTAGTTCTGGGGGATGCAGGATGCACAGGTTTGTTATATAAGTAATCGTGTGTCATAGTAGTTGGCTATACCTATCAATCCATCACCAAGGTATTAAACCCAGCATGCATTAGCTATTTTCCCTAAAACTCTTTCAACAAGAAATTTCTTTCTTTTTTTTTTTAGATGAAGTCTCACTCTTGTTGCCCAGGCTGAAGTGCAATGGTGCCATCTTAGCTCACTGCAACCTGTGCCTCCCAGGTTCAAGCAATTCACCCGCCTCAGCCTCCCGAGTAGCTGGGACTACAGGTGCACACCACCACACCTAGCAAATTTTTGTATTTTTAGTAGAGATGATGTTTCACGATGTTGGCCATGCTGGTCTCGAACTCCTGACCTTGTGATCCGCCCTCTTCAGCCTCCAAAGTGCTGGGATTACAGGTGTGAGCCACCACACTCAGCCTCCCTAACACTCTTTAAGCAATAATTTCTAACCCTTGTATCCACTGTGCTGAAATTGCCAAAGGTAGGAACCGAATGAGGTCTTTGGAAAGTAAGGTCAGCACTCCAGTTCTGGTGCTACTGTCCCTCATCCTCAAAGCCAGAAGACATCTGACCACCCCACTGTTGGGTGCCAGCTACTTCCCGGAGGGGCATGCTTGTGAACACCATGAAGAATCCCCACCGTGAGCCAGCTAGAGCTGCGATGTGGGAGCCAAAAGCCAGCCCCATATTGAAAACCATACCATTTACTTGGCGATAAGTGAAGATGTCAGTCGAGACACAAATCCATCAACTGGGAAATATAATTCTCATACTCCACCAGTGTAATTCTTGTTTTTTTTTTTTTTGTGCAAGGCAGGGTAGTAGCATTGAACCTAAGAGCACAGACTCTGGAGTAAGAATCTCTGAGCTTAAATCCTGGCCTCTTGCTTGAGTGATCTCAGGCAAGTCATTGAATGTGCCTGAGCTTCCTTTATTTTCCCTGTAAAACAGGGAAACGACGGTACTTCCACCCCACAGCTGTTTTAAGTATCCGACAGTACTTAAGATGCCTGATCTGGAAGAAGAATTGTGAAAAGATGAGTTCAGAACTCTCAGTGTTAACCACAGCATGAAAGCTTCTATCTCCCAACTGCAGCTTCAATGGGACCCGATCTGAAAGTCGCCATAACTTGGAAAACCGCTCAAACTCCTTTCAGGCAATTTTATAGCAGATCTGAACCCGTTTAGCTGCACCGGGCCAGGCGATAAGTGAGAAGAGGAAGCCCCGTCTGTGTTTACAGCCTTTGACAAATGGGCTCTCATCTCCTCCTGACAGATTCTCCCCCTGACTGATCCATCAGCCTTTCCTCTCATCACCTGAATCTCAGTCTTCATAACAGTACTGAAATTCAGATGGATCTTGCAGCACAAATAAAAATGAATTTAAATGCCTCAGTGCCCCAGCGGAAACACGGGTACTGTAAATGTCAAATGCATGCGGTTTTGTGAGGCCATACTCCAAGTGACGGGTTACCTCCCGTCACCTTTGCTAAATCTGCCTTAGCTCCACAACGCTCACCTGCAGAAGGAAAACAAAACAAAACATAACAAAAACCTGTGCTCCTGCTTCCTATTAAAGGGTGAAAAACTCCACCAGCCCTTAGGATCTCCCTAGGACACCCTCTGAGACAATGTAAGCAATGACCAGGAACCCATCCAAGCAGAGGTACATTCAGAGGGGCTCTGCTAATTGGCGGGCTTGGAAGCGAAAGAAAAACATAAAATCACTCTCCAAGACACATTATGAATTTCCCCATAAACAGCCAGGCAAGGTTTTCCAAATGACAATTAGTTTCCTGTCACCCTGAGAGAAAATAGGCTTCTGGGGTAAAGAAAAATTGAAAAACAAGAGAGGACAAAAATTCTTTTATTCTATGAAGAGTCTCAGATCGAGCCCAGACTGTGTACAGACCAAGAAGAACGATTGTATTGCTCTTCATTAAGATGAGGGCTCTCGGCCGGGCATGGTGGCTCACACCTGTAATCCCAGGACTTTGGGAGGCTGAGGTGGGCAGATCATGAGGTCAGGAGTTCGAGATCATCCTGGCCAACATGGTAAAACCCCATCTCTACTAAGAATACAAAAATTAGCCAGGCATGGTGGTAAGCACCTACAGTCCCAGATACTTGAGAGGCTGAGGCAGGAGAATCGTTTGAACCCAGGAGGCAGAGGATGCAGTGAGCTGAGATCATGATCACACCACTGCACTCCAGTCTGGAGACAGAGGGAGACTCCGTTTCCAAAAAAAGGCTCTCTTCCACTCTTGGAATTCACCATTTATCTTCTATCATGATGTCTGGTCTAAGATTCAGTGGGAAAATCACTCATCTCAAGGTAAACGGCCCCAATGAATGCAAGAGAATAGGAGTGAGTCACAAATCAAAGAGGCCCCATAGGACTCCATGGAAAACCTAAGATTTTATCTTTTCTAAAATTCTTCTATCAAGAAGATATTCAACAACATACATAGGTATAGATCAAGGCACACAAATATATCCTTCTATATGGAATATCTGGAATCGAAGTAGACAGAAAGCCAGGGGAGGTGAAAGAAAAACAAAAAATAATGAAAAATAATGTGATTCTTGGGAAGCCATTGCATCCTATAGGGCTTCTGTGAAGCTCCCTTAACTAAAAAACAAAACAAAACAAAACAGGAAAAAAAAAGCTTTAAAGAAAGCACCACCAGTTCTCTTTCAGAGCTCTCAACAGTCGTAAAAATCCACATGGGCCAAGGGGCTGCCGCTTCAGACACAGGTTTACTTATTATTTTGGCACTTCTGCCATCTCTTGTCACTTCAATTCCACTTTATCAAATTACTGATTTTTCCAGAAGCATGTGGATTAAATGGAGAGGGACACGCACACACACATGTGGGGGAGCAAGTGTCATGACTCCAGTGGCGAAATTTCCTAACTACACGTCCGTGTGGCAGAGGCACCAGAGTGCACTCCCAGAACCTGGTGGCGATCATTCCAGCTGCTGCAGCCACCGTCTCCCTGTGTGGCCTCACACTATATCACCAAGCAGAGAGGAAGGAGGATGGAGTTCTACTGCTGGGGTGAGGGGCATACTGCCTCTGTGGGATCATTAGAGTTTGCGTCTTGACTCTTCAGTTAAGGGAAATATCTCCAATACATAAAGCAACCTCCTAAAACCTTACTCCCAATCTCTTCTTAACAATAGTTAGAACCAGAGAAACTATAGCCTAAGATTCACCGTATTACTGGGAATTTGAAGGAAGGAAAAAGAAGGAAGGAAGGAAGGTGAGAAAGAGGGAAGAAACGGAGGA
>NW_012119043.1:3045921-3066181 GCF_000951035.1 Colobus angolensis palliatus | reverse complement strand
AGAGGGGAGGGGAGGGGAGAGGAGGGGAGGGGAGAGGAGACGAGAGGAGAGGAGAGGAATTACCTTGTTTAAAAAAGAGAATAAAAAGTCCTTAGAGAATAAAACATTGAGAATTTTAAGTGGGCATGATTTTTTCTTATCACTAAGATTCATCACCAATTAACTGCAACAAACTGTTCAGAAATTTATCTATCAGTCATGTGAGGTCAAGTTTAGAAAACAATGGGAAAACTCATCAGAAACAAGGCTTCATTTGACATGTTTGCCTCAATCAATTTATGAAAAAACTATGGGTGTGTGTGTGTGTGTGTATTTTCCCCCTTTCTTGGGAAGAGCTGAAATCACATATGCACGGTATGACCATTAATGACTTTTTCCCACCAAGATGCATCACAGAGTAGCCGGAGACCTGGGCAGTTGTCATCATCATGATGTCTTAACCACAGGCAGTTCGCACAGGTGCAGCAGAGCTTGAGTGGCTCTCCTTGCCCAGAGCTTACCCTGGCTGCTTATTTACCTTGTGCATGATGGAGCTCAGGTTGTTCTAATGGCATCAGTTCCTATGTGATCTTGCAAGCGCTATTGGCAATTAAATTTTTAAAAAAGATACTGGACAAACATGCTGATGAATTCCATAAAAGTCCAACGGAAATGCAAATGACCTTTGGAAGCAGGTTGGGGAACATGCTTTCTGAACACCGTGACATGAGTGGAATGATTGGGCTGGGCAGAACATTGGTGAAAGACTTGGGACACACGCTTCACCAAAGCAACAATTCCATCTGTCCAACTCACAGAATACACACATGCATATACCGGCACGCAAACATGTGGTGAACGCAAACGTGAATTGAAATTTCTCTGTCTGCAAACTAGAGCAACACACAACTGTAAGCTGGGATCACGCAGATTGAATTTAACCTATGGTATCATTATTCTTCCCAATGTGAGGAGATTAGCACTCCTTCAAATAATGTGTGGCAACTGCTTTTTACTTAAAAGCAACTTTTTGTTTTGAGACGTCCTCCCCCACCTTACTAATCAGCAGACATACCCAAGTCATCATACGATCAGAGCTGGAAACCTCTGCTTGAAATAATAACCCATTTCACAATAATGGTACACTTGAAAAGGGAAACATCTTTCAAGCTTGTGGAACGATGTCAAAAGTAGCCAGGAGGTATATACTCTCAACTCGCTGATTTGACCTCTCTGGATCCAAGGCGTACACAGGGTAAAATTTGATCTCCTTGGATGTGCTCTGCTGCAGAAATGTCTGTGAACTCTTCTCAATATAAAGAGACTGTGAAAATATTAACACACAGTTGTCTAACACTTGCTTTTCCTGAGGGGATTCATACTAAGTGTAGCAAAGAAGATAAATGGGCGAGGGGACTCTAAATATGTAGAAAATGACATTGCCCCCTCCCCCTTAATCTCAAATAGGAAGCTGTGGCTCGTATGAATGTCTCATGATAGAAATTGAGGGCGAGCTCTTTTTTTTTTTTCCTTTGTTGAGCTGGAGGCTCATTCTGTCACCCAGGTTGGAGCACACTGGTGCAATTTCGGCTCACTGCAATCTCCGCCACCCAGGTTCAAGTGATTCTCCTGCCTCCGCCTCCCAAGTAGGTGGGATTACAGGCACCCGCTACCAAACCTGGCTAATTTTTGCATTTTTAGTAGATACGGGGTTTCACCATGTTGGACAGGCTGGTCTCCAACTCCTGACCTCAGGTGATCCACCCACCTTGGCCTCCCAAAGTGTTGGGATTACAGGCATGAGCCACCACAACTGGCTGTGAACTCTTTTTCAAGTGTATGAGGCAGAAATATAGGGATACACCCTGGGAAGCCCAATATTATATATTCTATAATGTATGTAATAATATAATCATACATATGATATACATAATGAACATCAACATCAATATTTAACTTCAATGGGACAAGAGTTAACAGATTAAGTATTTTCCTGAAAAGAAGGGTACGTCTGAAACAGACATCAGCACCACATTTTTTTGTAAAAATTACCACACACACTCTTCATGAAGCCATCAGAAGTAACACAGATTGTAAAGGAGTAAAATGACAAGTATTTTTAAGTCTGATTGTCTTTAAATATGTAATAGACCATGAATCACCTACAAACCACCATCGAGAGGGGCATGACTTAAACACTCGGGTTCCATTTACAGAGTTCTTGTTTTGTTTGAAACTCTAAAAGTGAAAAATATTGACTCGCCTTTCTGTCTTCTATTTCCACGCAGGTATTGCAGTCTGCTTTGATATCCTGAGAAGAGAAGAAAAGAAAGGAAAGTGAGAGAAGGAACAGGAGTCAGACGTATGGTCAGAGAACATTCAGTGGTGTTGTTGAAATGCCCTTTAAAATAATAAAGAGCTCATGCTTCTAACAGTTCCTTCTCGAGTCATTGCTCTTTATAGTGCTTTTTAGAGGTATATGCTGTGGTGTTTGCATTAGAGACATATGGATGTCATAAGTAAGTTTTATTACATGCAGATGTGGAGTGTAGGCAAAGGCTATGGATCAGAGGCCATAGCAAAGAGGAACTGATGGCTCATAAAATAATCTGCCCCCCATACAATTGTTCACATCAGCAGAGACTGCCTTTAATATCTCTCCCATTCAAAATTGAGGATAGTCAGGTATCTCTTACTTTAACACAAACTATCACCATCGATTTTTTATCCTTCCAACCATACAACCATCCATCCATCCATCCATCCATCCATCCATCCATCCATCCATCCATCCATCCATCCATCCTCTATCCATCCATCCACCCAACAAGCCACGCCTATTCATCTAATCATCCACTCATCATTCATTCTGCATCCTTCCCCTATCCATCCACCCATCTATCCATTCATCCACCCACCCATCCTTCCTCTGTCCATCCATCCATTCATCCTTCATCCATCCTCAATCCATCAATCATCTACTCACCTGCCCATCCACCCTCATTCATCTTTGCATCCATTCATCCATCCAGTCATCCACCCAGCCACCCCCGTCCATCCAGTCGTTCATCTATTCTGCATTCTTCTCCCACCCATCTACTCATCCATCCATCCACCCACCTATCCATCCATCCATCCATCTATCCATCCTCTATCCACTCATCTATCCATCCTTCCTTCCTTCCTTCATCTATCCTCCATTCATCCCTCCACCCACCCATTCATCCACCCACCCATCCATCTGTCCACCCATCCATCTACCATTCCACTCATTCACTCATTCATATTTACTGTACACCTATTTTTTCTGCATTTTTTTCTTGTTATCCTGGTATGAAAAGGTGAAACAAACATAATTCCTACCCTCAGAGAACTCACTAATTAGACAAAATGACAGATACAGTCCCACAAGCAATTGTGGCATTAATTTATTCATATGGAAGATATTTCTTTAGCATCTGTTGGCTGCTAGACCTTGCTCTAGGCATGGAAGACTGAACAATGTACAAGACACATGGCAGGCCCGCCCTGGTGATGTTTACATTCTTCTAAACAAGACAAGCATTAAACAATGCATATCACTTAATGGAATTCCAGAAAGAATATGTACTATGAAGAAAAATAAACCAAGGAGAAGGGGGTGGGAAATGCCGAGGACAGGGGAATAAGATGTTGATTTTTGTTGAAAAAGTGGAAATCGACCAAAGGCTTCAAGGAAGTTAGGGGGATGAGCCAAGTAGCCAACTGGGGAAGAATGTCCCAGGCAAAGGGAGAGCGAGTTCAAAGCCCCAAGGGGGAAATACATTGGACAGAGCCAAGCAAGAGGAGGCCAGTGTGGCTAGAGGGAAGTAAGAGAGGAAAATAAAGGGAGGAAAATAAAGGTGAATGAGATCACAGGAAGATATTTACTTTTATTCCGAGAACAATGAGAAACCCCTCAGAGCTTTACTATCTTATTGTTATAAAATACACGTATCATTAACAATTTTACCATTGTAGGTGCATAGTTCTGAGGCATTACCCATTCAAACTGCTGTGCAACCATCAACACCCTCCATCTCCAGAATTTTTTCATTTTTCCACCTGTATCCGTTAAACAATAACTCCTCACTTTCCCCTCCCAGAGCCCCTGAAAACCACCTTCTTTCTGTCTCTTTGGATTTTGCTACTCTAGACTCTGCTCATTGTATAAGTCTGCTAGGAATGCCATAAAAATATTACAGACTAGGTGACTTCAACGACTGAAATTTATTTTCTTAGAGTTCTGGGGGTGGAAGTTCAAGGTCAGGGTCCTGTCGGGGTTCCTGGTGAGGCCTCTCTTCCTGGCTTGTAGCTGCCTCCTTCTCATGGTGCCTCACATAGCTGCTGCTCTGTACTTTTTCAGAGAGAGAGAGGGAGACAGATTTATGACATATCTATCTATCTTTCTTTCTTTCTTTTTTTCTGAGATGGAGTCTAGCTCTGACGCCAGGCTGGAGTGCAGTGGTGCAACCTTGACTCACTGCAACCTCCACCTCCCAGGTTCAAGTGATTCTTCTGTCTCAGCCTCCCGAGTAGCTGGGACTACAGGTGCACACCACAACACCCAGCGAAATTTGTATTATTAGTAGAGATCAGGTTTCACCATATTGGCCAGGATGCTCTCGATCTCTTGACCTCATGATCTGCCCGCCTCACCCTCCCAAAGTGCCTGTATTACAGGTGTGAGCCACTGCACTTGGCCATCTTTCTTTTCTTATAAGACCACCAATCCTATTGGATTAAGACCCCATCCTCACGACGTCATTTAACCTGAATTACCTCCCTAAAGGCCTAATCTCCAAACGCAGTCACACTGGAAGTTAGGATTTCAGTATATGAATTTTAGAGTTACACAATTGAGGCTGTAACACTTGTATAAGTGGAATCATACAACATTTGTCCTTCTGTGCCTGGCGTATTTAACTTAGCATAATGTCTTCAAGGTTTATCCATGTGGTAGCATGTGTTAGAATTTCATTCTTATTAAGGATGAATAACATTGCATTGTATGGAGAGACCACATTTTGTTTATCCATTCATAAGCACCATCTGTGGATAGACATTTGGGCTGTTTCCACCTTTTGGCTATTGTGAACGATGCTGCTATGAACATGGGTGTGTACGTATCTATTCAAGTTCCTGCTTTCAATTCTTTTGCGAGTGTGCCCAGAAGTGAGATTGCCAAACCCTATGGTAATTCAATGTTTCATTTTTTGAGGAACCACCCTACTCTTTTCCATAGCAGGTGCACCATTTTACATCTCCACTAACAGTGCACAAGGGTTCCAATCTGTCCACATCCTCAGCAGCACTTGTGGGTTTCACTCAGGCATTCTAGAGAGAGGACAGTCATGACCTGACTTCTATTTTAACAGAACAGGCAGTCGGGGGTTACAAATTTAAGTGGAGAGACCAGTCTGGGGGCTACCACAGGAGTCACAGGTGTGAGATGATGGTGGCTGGATGAGGGTGTGGCAGGGGAAGGGGAGAGAAGCAGTCAGAGGCCAGACAGAATCAAAGGGACGTATTTAAAGATAGGATGTAGTGTGGGAGAGAAAGATGGTGGCTAGGGGCCATTGCAAGGTCTGTAGCCTGGCCATGCTCTCCATGGAGGCAGGGAGGGTATGGATGTGCAGGGTAGTGTAGGGGGTTACAAACATTAGGGGCTCCAGGCTGGGCATGGTGGCTCACGCCTGTAATCCCAGCACTTTGGGAGACCGAGGCGGGAGGATCACCTGAGGTCGGGAATTCGAGATCAGCCTGGTTAACATGGTGAAACTCCGTCTCTACTAAAAATACAAAATTAGCTGGGCATAGTGGTGCACGTCTGTAATCCCTGCTACTTGGGAGGCTGAAGCAGGAGAATCACGTGAACCCAGAAGAGGTTGCAGCAAGCTGGGATTGTGCCATTGCACTTCAGCCTGGGCGACACAGTAAGACTCCACTTCCAAAAAACCAACCAACCAATTAAACAAACAAAAAACATTAGGGACTCCATTTTGGTTAAATCGATAGAAATGCTGGTTTTCTCACCAAGAAGTAGTGGAGTTCTCTCTGTGGATACATCATAAGGAAAGGTTAATATGAGAAGCTGGTGATTTATTAGTAAACTCAGCAAATTCTAGGTCCCTTTGAATCCAGAGTGGAACAAAGAGAGACAGTATCATAAGGTGAAGATTCGTAGAGGAAATGTCTTGTTTTATGTAGAACAGTTATCCTATCAGTCAAGTGGGACTGAACCGGAGAGCAATGATTGAATACCTCTTTCGTGCCAGGTACTGTGCTTGTTGTTTTTCTTACTGCCTCTAAATTACCAACAATCAAACAAAATGGGCATTCCTTAGTTACCCTGTGGTATGATAATTGTGATTAGCCGTTAGGTAACTGACCCTGAATCACACAATGAGCAAGCTTAAATCTGTAACCAGAAGGAGTCCCTAATTAGGTGCTTTCCCTTCCCTCCAGGTAATTTTATTTCCTCAAGGTGGTTTGGTCAGCTAACGTAATTTAGGCCACAGGTTTCACTTTCTTCCTTGCTTAGATGTGTTTCTCAAAGTGAGACTCTCCGACCAGCAGCATGAGCTGCTGTTAAAAAGGCATATTCTTATAGTTATTACGGAAAACGGTGTGGAGGCTTCTGAAAAAATTAAAAATAGATGTACTGTATGATTCAGCAATCCCGTTACTGAATATTCACTCAAAGGAAATGAAATCCATATGTCAAAGAGATCTCTGCACTCCCTTCTTCATGGCAGCATTATTCACAAAAGCCAAGAAAGGGAATCAAACTGAATATTCCACATGTTTACAGCAGCACAATTCACAACTGCAAAAATATGGAACCAGCCCAAATGCCCATCAATCAATCAACAAGTGGATAAAGTGTGGTATATTGAATGCTATATGTGTGTGCATGTATATATATATAATATATGAATACAATGTATAATATACTATACATATATAACAGAATACTTTCCCAATATACATACACACACACACACACACACACACACACACACACACACATATATATATATAATGGAATACTATATATTATATATATGTAATAAAATACTTCCCCAATATACATATAATGGAATGCTACTCTGCCATAAAAATGAATGAAATAATAGCATTCACAGCCACCTGGATGGAACTGGGGACCATTATTCTAAGTGAAATAAGACGGGAATGGAAAATGGAACATTGCATGTTCTCATTCATAAGTGGGAGCTAAGCGATGAGAAAGCAAAGGCATAAGAATGATAGAGTGGGCTTTGGGGACTCAGGGGAAAGGTTGGGGAGTGGTGAGGGGTAAAAGGCTACATATCGTGTACAGTGTACACTGCTTGGGTGATGGGTGCATCAAAATCTCAGAAACCGTCAGTGAAGAACTCATTCACGTAACCAAACACCACTTGTTCCCCAGCAGCCTATTGAAATAAAACAAAAAGCAAAAAACTAAGTGCCCATCAAGGAAGAACCAGATAAAGCAAATGTGGTATATATTCACAGTGGAATACCATTTCAGCCTTAATAAAGAAGGAAAGCCTGTCATTGTAACATGGGCGAACTTGGGGAACATTATGTTAAGTTGAATAAACTAGTTACAGAAAGACCAGTGCTGCATGAAATAAATATAAAAAGTACATTAAAGAGTACAATGGTGGTTACCGGGGGCTAGCAGGAACTACCCTCTTTACCAGGAGGTTTGCTGGGGACACATGGGCCTAAAGACATAAAATTTCAGTTAGGAGGAGTAAGCTCAAATATTATACAACATGGTGACTACAGTTAACAATAACGTGTTGTAATCTTGAAAACTGACAAAAAAAAGTAGATGTTATGTGTTCGAACCACAAAAAAATGACAACACTGTGAGGTAACGTATATAATATTAGCTCTACTTAGACATTCCACAACGTACGCACATTCCAAACATCATGTTGTACATGATAAATATATATAACTTTTGTCAGTTAATATAAATAAGGAAAAAAAATCCACATTCTCAGGCTCTATTTTCTGTAGAAAATACCATTGAGAAATGAGGTGAGAAAAGCAGCTCTCTGTCTGCTTCTGTCCGTTCTGACCAGGTGAAAGATGCATTTCTGCTCTCTCCTGAAGCGAAAAATATGAAGTTTGCACGGAAGAATCCTCACTTACTGAATCCAAAATTCAAAGAGTGAGGGCCCATCGATGCATGCTACCAAGCTTTCCAGGGGATGCGGCAGTGGACTGAAGGCTGAAGGGTGGGAGGACAGGGCTGCGGATAATTCTAGTTCTGGCATTAGACGCCTGACATTAGACTCACGGCATTAGACTCTTAAAGCAGGGTGCCACTATTTAAAAACCATGCAGTCCTTCAGCAAGTTTCCCTCATCCGTGCATACAGGGAGTATGAGGAACTTTGAACTTAACACGCAGTCTGCACCCCAGCAACTATGGTACCCTGAGAGCTGTTAAAATGCATCATGCCTATAATCCCAGCACTTTGGGAGGCCGAGTCTAGAGGATTGCTTGAGTCCAGGAGTTGAAGACCAGCCTGAAAAACTTAGGGAGATGATGTCTCTACCAAAAAAAAAAAAAAAAACACACACAAAAAAAAATTAGGTAGGTGGGGTGGTATGGGCCTGTGGTCCCAGCTACTTGGGAAGCTGAAATGGAAGGATCACTTGAGGCCGGGTGCAGTGGCTCATGCCTGTAATCCCAGCACTTTGGGAAGCCAAGGCGGGTGGATCACTTGAGGTCAAGAGTTCAAGACCACCCTGGCCGACATGGTGAAACCCCTGCCTCTGCTAAAAATACAAAAATTAGCTGGGTGTGGTGGCACACACCTGTAATTTCAACTACAGGTTGCATGAGAATCACTTGAACCTGGTAGACTGAAGTTGCAGTAAGCTGAGATTGCACCACTGCACTCCAGCCTGGGTGACAAAGAACAAGACTCTGTCTCCAAATAAAGAAAAGGGGATCACTTATCCCCAGGCAGTCAAGGGTGCAGTGAGCTAGGATTGTACCACTGTACTCCAGCCTAGTGACACAGCAAGACTTCATCTTTAAAAAAGAATGCAACACTTCACACCTCACCCCAGATACATAGAATCAGAATCAACATTTTAACTAGTAGTATGATGGACTGAATGTGTGTGCCCCCCCTAAAGTTCATATGTCATAGGTGTAATCCTCAGTGTGGCTGTATTTGGAGATAGGGCCTCTAAGGAAGTGATTAAGGTTAAATGAGGTCCTAAGAATTAGCGTCCTTGGCTGCACTTGGTGGCTCATGCCTGTACTCCCATCACTTTAGGAGGCTGAGGCAGGTATATCATTTGAGGTCAGGAGCTCGAGACTAATGTGGCCAACAAGGTGAAACCCCATTGGATTTCCATATAACACAAAAATTAGCCAGGCATGATGATGGGCACCTATCATCCCACCTACTTGGGAGGCTGAGGCAGGAGAATCATTTGAACCCGGGAGGCGGAGGTTGCAGTGAGCCCCGAGATCATGTCACTGCGCTTGAGCCTGGACAACACAGCGAGACTCCATCTCAAAAAAAAATTAAAAAGAATTAGTATCCTTTCAAGAAGAGACACCAGCTATTCTTTTTTTTTCTCTCTCTCTGGTAGCACAAGCCCAGGAATGTCCACATGAGGACCCACTGAGAATGACTGTCTACAAACCAGGAAGAGGGCCCTCATCAGAACGTGACAGTCCTGGCACCTCGATCTTGAATATCCAGCCACAAGAACGATGACAAAGTAAACGTTCTGTTCAGAAGCTACCCAGTCAATGGTGGTTTGTTAGGGCAGCACAGGCTGACTAAGACAAGGTTCCCAGACGACCTGTAAGGCGGCCCATTCCTAGGACAAGGGATCATGTGTACACGCGGTATCTTCCTTTTCTCATCCTGTCTCCTAAATTAATGGCCGAAGTCTCTGATTGACTTCGGACACTGAGTCAGGAGAAATACCCCTTACTCTTACTAAAAACTCTCCTTGAATTTGTCTGCTAAGAAACCTAAACAGAAATGCGAGATTAACTTGAAATTGGAGTGATGAAAATCACAGCTTACTTTTAAACCTAGAAAATATCACTGAGAGATGAGGTGAGAAAAAGTAGCTCTCTGTCTGCTTGTGCCCGTTCTGACCAGGTGAAATAAGCATTTCCTTTCTCTCCTCGAGTGCAAATGTGTTAGGTTTGCCAAGAAGAGTCCATATCCGATTATGATTTACTCACACAGAAGTGGCAGGTGTTAATCAACGCACTAACGAAATCAATAAACCAAAGACAGATTTTTGTTCTTAATCTGCCACCGAGGACCCACGCAAGCGACAGAAAAGAGCCATCTGGCAGAATCAGAGTGCTTGCTATTTCCCTAAGATTATTCAATTTATTCTTGTCAGGATTAATTTACTAAGCCCATGCTGGATTTTTTATTTAGATGATATTGTTGGTTCGTCATCTGCTGCAGATCTATGCGGGAGACACCCCAGGGGACCGCATTTGCTTCTGAACAATGCTGGACTCAAATTGGAAAAATGTCACTTTGGCGAGAACAAATTATTGCTCGGATCGCTCTGCCTAGAGCTGGTGTCTCTGGATGGGTTCCGACCTGACCTTTTCTGAACCGGAGTCGTCAAGCAAGTACTTCAGCCCCACTCGGCCACTTCGCTTGGAAAACAGCTCAACTACTTAAGTGTTAAGTATGAATTGCGAGCCGTGGACTCATCACCAAGCAATCAATTTCCCGGCAGAAGCCAGCCCTTCTACTTTTTGAAGCCGGGAAACCCTGAACAACGGAGGCTCTGTTGCTGGTGACAGATGGGATTCTGCACAGATAGCAGAATCACACTGCTAGGGTTTCTCCTACTGGACTCAACCACACCAGTTCTGGAACCCTGCACAAGGAGGCCGACTTTACTTAGCCTCAGTTTCCCTATCTGTAAGAGAAGGATAATAACAATCACGGTTGCCTCGTTTGTGGCTAGGCGTATCCAATACCTGCCAGGGTCTTAGTGTATGGCAAGTTATCAGTAAATGTCAGCTCTCCTTGATGACATCTTCCAACAGGCTTTGTGAAACCTGGTTCTGAGTGAAGCACTGAGAACTTAAAAACATTTCTATTTTTAAAGTTTTCTCTTTCTCTCAGTTCTTCGAGCTTTTAGACATCAAAGCAGTGGTGTGTGTGTCCGTTCTTTTCAGAAGCAGTTCTCTCTCCTGAGAGAGATGTCTTTTCTTCTACACTTGGTGTGTTGGTTGTTTTTGATAATTTTTGTAGGTCAGGGTTATTCATGCCCACAATGCAGGGATGCCAGCATCCTGGATCTCGTACCAGCATCCTGGATCTCGTACCAGCATCATTCCCAGCTCTGAAGTATCCGGCAGTTTTAAAGGTTCCGAGAACAGGTGGAGAGAAACCCCAGCCAGTGAGGCTCCCAAGAGCTCAGAGGGTTTAGAAGCGAGTAGCCAGTACTGGGTTCAACAGTAGCTCCCGAAAAGATATGCTCAAGGCGACTAGTCACTAGTGCCTGTGAATGTGACCTTGTTTGGAAATGGGGTCTTTGCAGACATAATTAAGGGTCTTGAAATGAGAAAATCCTGTACTATCTGGGTGGGTTCTAAACCCAATAACAAGCATCCTTTTAAGAGACAGAGAGGAGAGAAAGCCACGTGAAGACAGGTGGGGATTAGAGAGATGCTGCTACAAGCCGTGGCACACCCAGCTACCAGACTCTGGAAGAGGCAAGGATGCATTCTCCCCAGAACCTTTGCTGGGAGAACCGCCCTGCTCACACCTTCAACTTGGACTCAGAGCCTCTAGAGCTGTCAGAGAATATATTTTGGTTGTTTTAAGCCACCAAAGATTGTGATGATTTGCTACAGAAGTCACAGAAAATAAATACAGAGGATCAAGGAGCTTCTTGTGCTGATCTCTCTTGCATGATACTTGGCTACTTAACCCTGAGAAAAGGTAACTGTGGTCCAGAGGTCACCTCCAGTTAGTCTAAGCTCTAGGGGGCAAGAAAAACTCCTTCAAAGGAATCCCAGGGCAATCAGAGGCAGCTATACTCCGGGGCCCAGGTGTTTCCACAATACAGCCCCTGAAAACCTCTAAATTGTAGTCATTCATTCTGGAAGAGCGATGGAAAGAAAAGACCAGGATGCTTATACTTGTCACGAGAAGCTAAGTAAGGATCATATATCGTGGGCACAGCACTGTTCTCCTGGATTCAAATGCAAAGTCCCAGAGAGCTTTTCATAGGAAATACAGGAGAGTGGGGAGACACCGCCAAGGGTTCCATCGGACAAGCCCAAATCGGCTTGTGATCAACTGAAGAAATGATTACTGCTGAGGAAGAAGGTTTAGCTCTTCCTTTTTCAACAGAAAATAAATGTTATGGCAGAACGGTTTATAATACTCAGGCAAGCTACATTTTGACATCACACTCCAAAAAGAATTCAAACTGCATTCTAAACCTTCACTCAACATTACAAATGGTCTCCTACTGCAAAGGCAAGCTTTCTGGTAGTTTGGAGGCATGCTTACATTCCCTATTCTTCCGCAAATAACAATTGCTTCTAATTTAAAACATGTCAGTGAATATGAGTTTAGGTGCTAAGACTAAGAACATGCTGGTGATTTTATGCAGCCTATATTATTATTTTGAGATGGAGTCTCGCTCTGTCACCCACATTGGAGTGCAGTGCTGTGATCTTGGCTTACTACAAACTCTGCCTCCTAGGTTCAAGGGATTCTCCTGCCCTAGCCTACCTCGTAGCTGGGATTACAGATGCATGCTACCACATCTGGCTATTTTGTGTATTTTTAGTACAGATGGGGTTTCCCCATGTTGGCCAGGCTGGTCTCGAATTCCTGACCTCAGGTGATTCACCTACCTTGGCCTCTGAAAGTGCTGGGAATACAGGCATGAGCCAGCACGCTCAGCCTTATTATTATTTTTTAACCTTCACAAAGACTCAGACTTTGAGAACAAGTTTAAGCCTTAGGGACCCTGTGCCCCATTGTTTCCATTTTACAGGTGAAAAAATGGAGTTTCAGACTGTAGGGAACTGGCCTCATAGCAATCCGAGGGTTAATGGCATAAGGGAGATTGAAATCCATCTGGTCTACTAGCTATGTATTTTATGCTTTCCCTTATACAATACACTGTGCTTGAATTTGAATATTTAAACTAATGTTCTAAAGTTAATTGCCTTATTAGAGAAAACGAGTGTGTTCTGGCTTTCAAAACTTGAGTAACTCCGATGTTAGTAAAAATTTGAAATCATGCTTGCCTTTCAGTAGAATTCTTCAGGGTCTGTGTTCACTTACTCCCCTCTCGCCACACACACAAAAAACAAGATTCAAATCAGTTCACATGAATACATGAAGAAGAGTATAAAATGTTTGCAGTGATAGATTTTATTCACTTCCTTTTCCATTCACAAATTTGCTCGGCGCCTGCAATATCACATATGGCCAGCAGATGGGAGCAAATAACTTTGCAAAAAATACCAAAAGCACCCAGCCTAACCAGAGGATCTAATTCATCAGGTCCGTAAACTTTGTTAAATTTCTCAATCTTTCTGTGCCTTCAAAATTTAAGTCTCAAATGACTGCATGTTTTCATTACTAAGCCCTAATTACTTACTACGAATGTGATCCTGTCAGGAAACATTTTATTAATATGTGTTTAAGAAGGTTCAGTGTGGCAGAGATCTGTTTCAAGGCAAAGAATATTCCGAAAAGTCTACGGCTTCAAGCTAAATGTGAAGATGATTCAGGATGTAAGAGATGTTTCACCTGAAATCATACAAACAGCAAACAACGCATGTAAACTAAGTAAAATCTCAACACAAATCAATTCAACGAAGGGAGTAAAGTTTACCTTCATTGGGTAGCTTGCAGGGCAGAGCTGCTGATTTTATAAACATTTGGAGGAATTTTCAGGGGGCCTAGGGGATATTTTCTTTGACAGTAAGTATCTTCTTAGGCAGGAAAAAGCTGTAAGGCCAAAACAACTATAAAACAACAATCTCCAACCAAACTATTATTCAAATAAACA
Organism: Colobus angolensis palliatus; assembly: GCF_000951035.1. Taxonomy (NCBI): domain Eukaryota; kingdom Metazoa; phylum Chordata; class Mammalia; order Primates; family Cercopithecidae; genus Colobus; species Colobus angolensis. The sequence goes on along the minus strand of NW_012119043.1, from coordinate 3,052,109 downwards.
TAGCAGGCTTTTCATCTTGACTTGAGTGCCCTACCTTGCTTTGGCACCCCTACCTCCACGAGTTATTTTGTTTTCTTCATCTTACTTTTCTTTTTTTTTTGGAGTGTGGTTATGAAAGGACAAGAGGCTTCCATATCTCAAAATCCAGCCATGCAGAAAAGCAGAGGTGGCGTGGGGGAAAAGGCCGGGTAACTGGAGGGTTGCTGGCTCAGCACAATTAAACACAGTATGGAGAAAGCCATCCCCGTTTCAGGTAGGAGTCTCCTGTCACCAGGTGAGCTGAAACCAAGGGTCTGTTTGCAAATAAGAGCTATGCATTGGCATCACAGCTGGAGTTTAATGAGAGCGCTTTTAATTAACTGTAAAAGTAATTACCCATATTAGATGTAAATCGCACTTGTTTTTACATGAGGTGAATAATTTTCGCTCAGTTTTAAGAAGAATACTTCTCGAGATGTCAGCTGCAAACTCTCAGCAAGTTGCTGTGCTGAAAAACACAGCACCGAAGAGAAAATGCTAGCTCGGGAAGCCTGGTTTGTGGCCTGCCTTCTGTCAGTCACCTGGCTGGTTTCTCTTTTCATTTCTCTTAGACCCCAGCACCTAAAACATGCCCTCTCCATAGGTGCATCCTCGGACAGCATGCAAACTCTTTTAAGTATTTTCTTGTTCTAATTTGGTGGTTAGCCTCCTGGATGATCCCTGGCACTTTCATTAATTATTCCTGTGAATAATTAATGCAATCAAAAGAATAGAAAAAGAGAGAAGGGGCTGGAAGAAGCCCTAACGGGGTCAGTGGTGTGTGCCTCAGGTGAGCTAAAGCGGGTAATCTCCAAAGAAGGAAACGGTTAGTCAGGAGGGAGCAAGTTCCAGAGCAACAAGGTCAGGCCTGAAAGTCTCAGGGCAGAACCACTTTATTTATTTATTTTTTTTGAGACGGAGTCCTGCTCTGTCACCCAGGCTGAACTGCAGTGGTGCCATCTCGGCTCACTGCAACCTTCGCCTCCCAGGTTCAAGTGATTCTCCCATCTCAGCCTCCTGAGTAGCTGGGATGACAGGCACCCACCATCACACCCAGCTAATTTTTGTATTTTTAATAGAGGCGGAGTTGCACTCTGTTGCCTGGTCTGGTCTTGAACTCCTGGGCTCAAGCAATATGCCCGCCTCGGCCTCCCAAAATGCTGGGATTACAGGTGTGACCCAGTGTGCCCAGCCTCAGGGCAAAACTTCTGATGAGGATAAGCCTCTGCATCACCAGCACCAAAACAAAACAGCAGCACTCCCTCGCATTTATAAATAGCAACAGAAAATGACAGAGGTCAGTGTTGGGAGGGAGTGAAGGTGAATGCCTTGGTTGGAGAACTGTTTTATGATGCTGTCCTCTGGGTCCTCGAAATTCCTCCGATGTCAACAAGAATGTGAGGGTTGGGGGAGCCCTGAACCTCTGATGTGAACCGCGGTGAAGCGTAAACAGCCAGGATGCAGTTTGCAAATACAAGATTACGGGGTAATTATTTACACTTTGATAGGCACCTTCATTAAAGGTTTTGAGGATGCAATTATCAAATTGAGGTTTAGTGCACTCCATTTAAGCAACTGAACTGAAGATCGAGAAAGTGGGATGCGGAAAGGTGAGTTTACACTCATCAAGTCAGTTAGGAACTTACTTGGCGATTGGGTTCCTTCTAAAGAGAAACCAGGCCTTCCATGTGAATAGTATGGCTGTCACGGTCATTATTTTCAGGTGCGGAGCCTACCTGGGGTTTCTGGTGCTGTTGTGTGGTTCATGTTGCTTGTTTTGGGTCTTGGCCTTAATCCCAGGATGGGGCTAGAGCATGACAGGGACTAGTTAGAGAGGCCCAGAGAATGTATCCTGGTTCAAGGCCAACTGAAGGAAAAACCAGAACTGAAACTTGTATCTTTCAGAAGGAGTTTTTTAATTCCTTTCTAGAAGGTCACAAGTATTTGCCCATTGTTTCTTATATGTGATATACCCTAAATGTACCTACTTCCCACACTGTTTCTATAAAGTATTTATTATTTATTTATTTAGTAATGGAGTCTCACTCTGTTGTTAAGGCTGGAGTGCAGTGGCCTGATCACAGCTCCCTGCAATCTCTGCTTCCCAGGTTCATGCAATTCTCCTGCCTCAGCCTCCCAAGTACCTAGATTACAGGTACCTGCTTTATGCCTGGCTAATTTTTGTATTTTTAGCAGAGACGGGGTTTCACCATGTTGACCAGGTTGGTCTCAAACTCCTGTCCTCAAGTGATTCACCCACCTTGGCCTTCCAAAGTGCTATGCCCAGCCTCTATAAAGGATTTAAATTAACAAAAAATTAAAAATATAGCCTAGTTCTTAATAATATATCAACTTCTTGAGGAAAGGTGGCATAATGCATATCTGAAACAGTAAGATAATAAAATGATTCACCATAATATTTGAGAGAAAATTCAGTAAGCTGCATTTGAATTTCACCTCTAGGTGTGGATCAAAAACACGTAAGAAAGAAACCAGTGTACCCTGTTTAAAATCCTGCCTCTACCACTTAATAGTAACATGGTTTTCCGTAGCAACTTACCTGTTCTTCAGTTTCTGTATTTTAGAAAATGGGGTTGGCCGGGCGCGGTGGCTCAAGCCTGTAATCCCAGCACTTTGGGAGGCCGAGACGGGCGGATCACGAGGTCAGGAGATCGAGACCATCCTGGCTAACAGGGTGAAACCTCGTCTCTACTAAAAATACAAAAACTAGCTGGGCGAGGAGGCGGGTGCCTGTAATCCCAGCTACTCGGGAGGCTGAGGCAGGAGAATGGTGTAAATCCGGGAGGCGGAGCTTGCAGTGAGCTGAGATCTGGCCACTGCACTCCAGCCTGGGTGACAGAGTGAGACTCCGCCTCAAAAAAAAAAAAAAAAAAGAAAATGGGGTTAATACCTATGGTATTATCATATGGGTGTTAGTATTAAGTGAGATAAACTGTACAGAGTGCTGGCACACAGGTAGGGGTCAAAATACCTGTCATAATTGTAATTATTTTTGAGACAGAATCTCACTCTGTCACCCAGGCTGGAGTGCAGTGGCGCAATCTCAGTTCACAGAAAGCTCCACCTCCCAGGTTCACGCCATTCTCCTGCCTCAGCCTCCCGAGTAGCTGGGACTACAGGTGTCTGCCACCGCACCTGGCTAATTTTTTTGTATTTTTAGTAGAGACGGGGTTTCACCATGTTAGCCAGGATGGTCTCGATCTCCTGACTTCGTGATCCGCCTGCCTCGGCCTCCCAAAGTGCTGGGATTACAGGCGTGAGTCACCGCGCCCGGCCCATAATTATAATCTTTAAATTATGTGTATTTATTATTATTGTGTACGTTGTATAATTTTATCATAGTTATTGTTCTTCCTTCTCAATATAAGATGTTTCTAAAAACTGTCTTAATTCCTCCAGGTCATTACTATTTCAGTCAATTAAATAGACCCCTACTGGCCACAAAAGATGCAATTTCTAACAGGACAAGTTCTCCTGGGAAGGGAAGCTGATAGACAGTTTATCTCAACACCTACTAAACCACTCTTGGAAAGATCCTAACATGACAAGGACTCAACAAAACCCTTTAATTGAATATTTCATTTCCTCCTAGGAATCAGATATTCCACAAAGACATCCGATGGGCAGTCCAAGATTTATGCCAATTAAAGAAGGTGCAGCACAGCTGAAGGTCAACAGAGGTAGCGCACATGATTTGAAAAAAAATATATATATATCATTCTTATGCATCCTATTGAGTATCCAGAAATGAACTGCCAGTTTCCAAGAAATGGCTGCGGCTCTGAGTGGGACAATGGCTGAGCTTTGTAGGTGACTGGATGGGGCCACAGCTCTCCTTGGAAACTGATACTTTCAGGATTCACTTGAACTCTAGTCATTTCGTCAACCACAGTTTCTTGGGAAGCAATATTTTCTGTCCCTGTGACCTTGGCATTTTGCTTCCTGGTAGAAAATGAACAGTGGTTCTTTGCACAAGATTAAGGAACCACCTCTTTATTTGAGGAATGCAAACTTTATTGTCTACAGCCTTAAGCAATTGACAAGACCAAAAGTGTGGCCATCACCCAAACACCTGCACCAACCAAAACAGCATGGAATTACAATAGCTAAAAGAAGTCTCTTTTGTTTTTCCTCTCAATTTTTCATACTCTGGAATGCGTGCTCTTAATAAGACAATATAAATGTATAATATTTGGCACTGAGGGGCTAAACATTATATAAATTACTGTAAAAAAAAGTTGTTCAGTCCATGTGTACACACCTTCATTCATCAAAGAACATACAGATACCCATTTTCTTGGTTTTGTTTCCATTGAAATATTTCTAAGTTTGACAACATGGAAGTACAAGTTAATATGCCAGAAACATATTTTATTATAATAAATGTATAGGTCTTAATACATGGCCCTTGAGCTTCCAATCACTAAGGATGAATTTAAAAACTCACCTGAGAAATAACTACTTAAATTTTTTCAGAAAATTGAAATAAAGAGGAAAAAATGAACATGTATTTTTTTGCCCTGTGATTTACCAGTAACTTATTCTTTAAAACACTCATTTTAATTTTTACATGAGCATAGGAAAAATGTACTTTAATATAGTGTAGGATAATTACATTTCTCTGGTTTTTCCACCCTCTTTCCCAAATGCCAAGTTTCCTTTCAGAACCTGTCATATCGTTTTTATATGCAAGAAGACAATTAAGAATCATCCCATTAAAGTCTTGATTACTTTCTCTTTTGCAATGGCAGGACTACGACATTCATAAGACATAGATATTTTGTTGGGAGAGAGTGGCAGAAGTTTAGTCTACCCCTAAGGATGTCTTACGTACTTCAGTCATACATGTCATCCTGGGAATGATGTGAAAAACTAAATGTTGGCTGTTGAAAATTATGAAGGCTAATTAATCTGTTTAAGCACAGAGACTTCGTCATTTTAACCATTTTCGGGTAAAATCCCTGAAAAATGTAATTCACTGCGTCAACTTTTCTAAATACAGATGAGTTTCAGTATCGTAATCCAGTACAGAAAGGACCTCCAAGATTTGGAGACCGTGGACTGTTTTGCCCTCCTGCTAAATAACTCCAACTCATTGTGTTCTTGAAGAGATGCAGATGTGTTACAATATTCTTCTAGACCCTGTACGCAGGGTCACGTGTACTTTCTGCTGCCACATCATATAACCTGGCTCCCAATTCACAACCAGTTATCTGGGGAGTACTTTAGAGTTTCAACCCCTTAAAGTTAAATGCACGTTCTAATATAAGTTATTTATTTGACTTATTTGGCTTACTATTTGGCTTATTTTATGACTTCCAGATTTGTGAGATTCAGACAATCAAATAGAATATAAATGCTTCTGTGAATGAACTCGGCTGAGGCATTTCACAATGTTTACCCGTTTCAAAATATCACGTACACAAAAAATACAACTTTTATTTCTCAAAAATAACTTAAACCAAATAGAAATCTTCTGATACCTGCTACATTAATTAGAGGTTTAGTAACTTTTTAATATTGTTGTTAAAGGTTGACCGCTCCCAATCTAAAATTCCAAAATCCAGCCAGGCGTGGTGGCTCACGCCTGTAATCCCAGCACTTGGGGAAGCCGAGATGGGCAGATCACGAGGTCAGGAGATCGAGACCATCCTGGCTAACACGGTGAAACGCCATCTCTACTAAAAATAAAAAAAAAATAAAAAAATAAAAAAATAAAAAAAAATAGCCGGGCGAGGTGGTGGGCGCCTGTGGTTCCAGCTACTTGGGAGGCTGAGGCAGGAGAATGGCGTGAACCCGGGAGGCAGAGCTTGCAGTGAGCAGAGATGGCACCACTGCACTCCAGCCTGGGCGACAGAGCGAGACTCCCTCTTAACAAGAACAAGAACAACAACAACAACAAATCCAAAATCCAAATGCCCCCAAATCCAAAACTGAGTGCCAAGATGCAAGATGATGCCACGAGTGGAAAATTCAATACCTGACCTCCATATGATGGGCTGCAGTCAAAATACACTCAAAACTGTTTCATGCATAAATTATTAAACATGTATACGGCCGGGCGCGGTGGCTCAAGCCTGTAATCCCAGCACTTTGGGAGGCCGAGACGGGCGGATCACGAGGTCAGGAGATCGAGACCATCTTGGCTA